>NW_015373912.1:168142-183951 GCF_001272555.1 Dufourea novaeangliae | reverse complement strand
GCGGGGATATACGATGGTCGGTTAAGGACGTATATATACGAACGAGGAAGGCTTCAGGTAGTTGCGTGAAAGGTGTCAACTCGGTAGACCTCTGATGGCGAATGTAGGAGGTAGTGCCGCCACAGTTTATAAAATATTTTTTAATCCAGGATTTACTGTACTCCTAAAATTGATAGATTAATCCATTTAGGGTTTACCTTTAGAGAATGGGAAATCTATTTTTAGGTTCCAGAGAGGTCGTTTATTTTTCATACTATAAGACTATAACTAGACTGCAGACTTGTATGCGAAATGACATTTTGCAAAGTAATTTAGAAAGACAAGAAAAAAAATAGGAATTTTATTCATTCCTTAAGTATGGTATTCAGCTAAGAATAACAAATATATAAAAGTTTTAACTCTAAAGTATAAATATTCATGGAAAAACCTGGCCGTCCTCTAAAAATTAATGACATATTCAAACCTGTATAAGGTTGATAAAACCCAATAAAGTTAAACGTGTCTACGTGACCGAATATACTTACACTTTAAAACAGTTATACTCACTCGAAATTAATACTATTCATCCGATATCCACTGATTTCACACCTGTACTCAGTAAAACATTACTAAGAACAGCAGACATTCTGCGCAATCCATGTTTCCAATATCATAGAATCGAGCACAGCGTAAATACCGTTGAAAAACGCGTCTAAATAAATTCGTCTCAATTAACTGAGAGTGCCCATCGGGAACGTGCACATAAATAGAAGGGCTCGAATTTCCCGGTAAGACCAGGGACCAGTAAAACCGGAAGATAAATTTGCAAATCACCTCCAACCAACCCATCCCTATCCCCCCGACCCCCTTGCGTTTTACGGCGGTGTAATCCACATCGCTGGTGCCTAGTAGTTTCGCATCGAACGGGGATGCGTGGGCCGTCCCGTAAACTATGCGTACGTGCGTACGCAATCCTGCGGCTAGAGATTTCAGTAGTGAACCCAGGCGCATGATCAGACTTTATAAACTACGAGGCGAGTAGAGGGGATGGGGAAGGGATGCACTTTCGCCATCGTTTCTCTTTGTCCGTTCGCACAGCTTTTTCTCATTTACCCCACTCCCTATTATTTTCCTCCGGCGTCTGAACGCTTATTATTATATTCTATCCGCTATAATCTACTTACGCTTTTATTAGAATATCAGCTGGCGCGAGAGAAAAGAGCTAGGCTGATTCGGTTGGGACGGAACCTGCAACAAGGAAGGGCAGAAACAGAAAAATTAAATATAGGTAGTTAATGCCGATAATTTAATCAACGCACACACCGACGAATAAATAGCTCGCGGTCGGAATTAACTACCCATCCGTGATTATTAGATAAATTAAAATAAAAATCCTCTCAACGCGGAACTCGAAGTGACGGGAAGTTTTAATTGCACTCGAGGAACACTCGAAAAAATCCACTTTCCCGATATCCTATGAACGCGCAGCACGCTGTCTGGATAATCCGACGAACTTCAGTTTCGATGGATTTGATTGAAAATTTGAGACTGGTCCCTCCCACTTTCTCTCTGTCTCTCGTTTAATATCTGTTAAAATTTCGCCCGGCTTTTTCGACAGTTTTTACGAGCGTGGTGTTGTGAACTAATTCTTGAAATTTTGTTGCATAATTACAGACATTAGAATCAATCTTCAACGGATTTTATATAGGAAAGTAGTAACGTTTCAATGTATTTGTTTTTGGAGTTAATGGAATTGCGAAAAGCTTTAATATGTCAATTAGAAATCAATACAGAGTGGTGCACGACGGGTGGTACACCGGACAGGAGGTAGTTCTACATCCAGAAATAAGTCGAAAATATAGAATACATTTCTTTCGTATAACACTTCGTTTTCTTGTAACCGTGCCATTACGATAATCATTAAGAATTATAACTTTAATTCGATGCTACAGACCGGTTACTCTACTTCCTACGTGTCCCGTGATTTCAATACACCGATACCGTCGGATTCGTACTTTCAGACACTGGAGAACGGAGAGTGACATAAGGCTCGTCTTAACGAATTGCAGACAAACGCTGGTAAGATCGTTAGTATATTATGATCACTTTGTGGATTGGATACAGTTCGCGTTTCCCCGTAGTTCAGTAGAATTGAGTAAACACGGACTACGTTCACACTTACGCTTTACGCACGCGATCATTGCTATAATGCCGGGTGAGATTTTTCTATATGTGCTAACTAAAAAGTACGTTGATATCCGTCGTCGCAACCAATGCTTCGGCCGAAATAATACCTAAGAGGAACTTCTCGGATGAAGACACACACGGAATCTCGGTTAGTCTGCGATGCAAAAGATTCCGGTAAGGGGCACGGGTTCGCGGGCCCAAGACCGTTTTCCAGCACCGGGAGAAAACCTTTGATTGTGGTCAATCATACACTTTCGTTTGGAAAGAATGTTCCTTATACAGATATCGCAGCAACCAATGAAATCGGACGAACTTCTCGAATGGAAGGCGCGCACTAAACCTCGGTTAGTCTGCGGTACAAAAGATTTCGGAGGGAGGCACGTATTCGTGGGCTCGACACCGTTATCCAGCACCGGGAGAAAAACTTTAATTGTGCTATGCCGCTGTTCTATCTTCGGAATGGATACTCCGTGTATGTATCTCCCGTATCACGGTAGCGCGACCGGAACACCTCCGTCACGACGGCCATATTTCACGGAGGAAGTGACAAAGTGTCGGTTTTTAATTGCTTCTCAATAACAGGTGATAAAACTAGGAAGATGCCAGCAGAGCGCGTAAACGTGGACTGAGCGGCACTTCCATTGCCAGTTCGAGATTGGGAAGTTTATCCATTAACACAACGGACTACTCGAAATTACGGCATTGATAACTCATGAACTTGATCCTAACGTTAGGCGAGAAATATTTAAGATGAGAATCTTTATGAATCAATTACTATACTATTCTTCGTTATATAAACATTCAATTAACAAATTTTCAAGGTTTCCTTATTTTGTCTTGGCGTTCAGTTCACCGCACGCTCCTCAAACGAAAATTTCACTTTGCTTATTTCCACGTTTCTTACGATTCTTTGTCGTTGAAAGCATTTTATACGAGTATTGAATATTTATAGAATTTTGTGACTACTACGTTGTTGCGTCCGATAACTGCCACGGGTTTCAATCTCGTATCGGCAGTGCCACGGTGCGTTTTGTGTTTGTGACTCCTCGTTTTTAAGCGCGTACGCGGTGAGGATGTAAGAGGCGATTTGACTCTAAACACCAAGTTGGTTTTGACTTCTCGACGGCGCGGCGCGGCGTACAGTTTCTCGCCTAACGGACTCTACTCCCTATGCGCGACTTGTCTGAATCGCTTTCAAGCGTAGAGCAGAGGTTGGACACTCTTATGGGACCGATTGGTACAGTGTTTGTAGCGCCACCACAGTTAAAAAACGGAAGTGGTGAACTAAACTATAATATGGCGTACACGTATCAGACAGTGTATACGACGCCACGATGCCATTCGTGTTGTATCCACGTGTTGTCTTATGTACAGTTTGTATAGTGTGAAGAAAGTGAAAAACTTATTAATTATTGTATACAAATTTCCAAGTAAGTAACTCTTTTATGTTAATATGGTTTAACAATCTTAAATTATTAATATTAGATGAAAAAATTGATGCAGTATCGTAAAATATTTTCAATTGTTAATTTTAGAACTGTTTGAAATGTAGTGTTAACCTTTTTTGACTGAATCATAACTGTTTGATTAATAAACTAACCACGTATTTCATTTATAGTTATTTTAAATTGAATAGAACAAAATGTTGTGTTGTAGTATCCACAATGAGCGACATCGAACATCAGTCCACGTGTGTTGTTCCTCAGTGTCCATCTAAATCTAAAGATCCTTCGCATCATTTTCTTCATAGGAAGATGTAGCACAAAAATGGGTTGCTGCGGTCAAAAATCAAAAACTCCTTTCTTTGAGCCATAAAGAATTGGTCAAGTGAGTAGTTTGTTGGAGACACTTTGCAGAACAGAATTATAAATGTTTTTCTTTTTTTTAATCATGAATAAATTTATTTACTACTACCACATATACATTCTATACAATTATTTCTTTCACCTTTTATGAATTGCCTTATACAGTAAGTTTTTTCATTTCTCATGATTTCTCATATTGTCTGATTTCGTTAAGAAAATATGAAAAAAAAACAAACATTTTTCATATTTTCTCTATGAATTTAGACAATATGAGAAATCGTGACAAAATTTTGGTCACACCTAACTTTTTAAGTATTCAATTTTTATTTGGAACGCCTGCCATATTGCAGTTTAATTCACCACTTCCGCTTTTTAACTGTGGTGGCGCTACAAACACTGTTACATTCTTGACACGGGAGTGCTGTCCCCTTGGTAGAGTGTTGATTGACGGACTCACCGCTACCCCACATTTCTAGCGTGTTATGTAACCTGCACGGTTACATTCCAGATAATAGAATTTCAAAATGTACTGGATACGCTTGCAATGGAATTAGACTTGGTAGACGCGTCTGTTTACTACATTCCGTTTCTACTTATTGTCAGCACGAATACATAAAGTAAGAGTCAAAAGTAAGTATACCCTTTGAAAGTTTGGGATTCGTTCATATATATTTCTATCAATTTAGAATCTAACATTTCACATAGATGCTCTATTACATTAAGATCCGTTGATTGTGGCGGAGGACTTAATTGATGGAAAGTGTTTTCCAGCAAACAATTGTTAACCACCGTCGCTGTATATTTTGGGTCACGGTTTCACTAAAAGACCCATGATGCACTTGCGGCTGACTGTGATTTAAAAATATTTAAACATCCGAATTTGTCCATATTACCATAAATAAAAACCTACTGTCCGACGCTAGAGTTTGCCATGATGCTCCAAACCATAATGGTATGTACATCCACCATGTTTAATGATATTTACAAAATTGTGTGGTTATAGCTTCGATTTTCTTATTCTTGAAATTTTTGTCTGCCTATTCATCCCGAAAATGTTGAGGAAATCATTTCCAACTGTATCACTGCCACGATCTTACAATAATAGGATGCTACAGAAGTATTATACGAACCTTACCTTTATAAGGCGTATGCTTAGTTTTGACTGTCAGTATATACAGATGTGTTCAAACTCGATTATCTCGAAATAGAAGAATCATATAAAAAAGTTTTATTCTACATTTTCGACTTATTTTTGCATGTAGAATCACCATCTACCCGATTTTACCGCCTGTCCTGACCCAATTAGTCACACGGTTACATCCATGGATTATTGTTCAAATTCGATTATCTGGAAAACAAAACATTCTACGAAACGATTTTATTCTATACTTTCGATTTATTTTTCTCCAACCCATACCATATTTGCGATAAAATTTAAAAAAATCGTTACGCATAGAGTCAAAAGTGAGATTACCACTGTATTCTACACTTCAAAATCAAATAAATGAATCAGTTTCACTCCATGATTTTAGAATTTTCAAAATTTTACTGGATACTTCAAAATTTTCTCACTGACTGTATGGAGATTCGGTGCCATATTTTCCTTGAACATGAGCGTCGGAAAAACAAAGGAGAACATGGTACCTATAGCTGGGGAAAGCGACACTGGTGTAATAGCGTCTACGCGACGCAAGGTCTTGGCGGGAAGGGGGGGGGGGGGTTCCGTGTAAAAATTAATTCTATTCACCCGTTCTAAGTATTCTTTTTCCCTGCAGCCTTTGTCTAGGCTACGTCTAACAGGGGGATCGTGAATCACATTCGCCGCTCGACTTTGAATTATTAAATTCCAGCGTGTAATTCCTTTGGGGAAATTAAAAACGTAGTCTTCCGTTCCTCCTCTTTTGTGCGAAGAAAAAAAGAATCAACGCGGAATATCTGACACCTTCCCGTACTTTTTAATATCACAGCCTCCGCAGAACTTAAGCTTTTTTCTCGTTGTAATTACGTGCGTTGCACGCCGCAAATTAAACGTGTGCGTCACATTCCTGTTTCCAAGTTTCAACAATTATTGCTTCTACATGTGTAAACAATATTTTTAAGTAATTGCTACTTTAGGAATTAAGAATCAACTATGTTCTTAACAGGATTGTAATAGAAGTTTATTACTCATCTTTCAGAGTAAATACCATAAGTTGGGATAACTTTGACTAACTCAGTTAGGGGTAAATTTGTCCCAAAGTCAAAAAATGATCATTTTCGATTTTGTTGCTCTTTTTGCAGGTATTTTTACATAAAATACCTTTTTACGTGAAAGTTACCCTGAGTGACAATGAATCACAATTACCCTAACTTACGGTATTTAAAAAGAAAAACAGTTAATGGCACGTTGATGGAATTAGTAGGTTCTAATTTTGTAAGGTGATAGATGATGGTCTTTTTGAACATAACATGGTATACATAAGGGTTTCTGTTAGTGTTGTTTAGATCATTTCACGGTTATTAATTCATAGTACTTCTAAATTCTAAAAGATCGTTAATCCTTAACTACAAACGACTCATCTCAAAGAGGAGTCTGAATTTCTATTTCGCTATCGTTACCTAGTGGAGAATTTTAAACGCTCCAGCGTTTGAGTACATTCAATTGATAATAAATTGTACACTATTTCCATTCCGGTAATGGAAAATGACGTTCAGGTGGTTACTAAATGTTGCTACATGACAGATTAATTTCTACGATTACCCCACGAGAAATTGGTGTCATTTTTAGGAAATGCTGAGAATAATATGCGACAATTTAACATATAGGTACAGTCTGTTAGCACTGTATAATCGATACCTTGTCGTACGAATTTCTTCACCTGTACTTTCTAATTCCAATTTCTAATGTTAATTTTCAAAATTAATAATTTAAAAATAGTATGACAACAGCGGATAAACAGAAAGGAGGACACATGTCTGACAATTATGCGATGCTACTTCGCCAAATGAGGCACTGTCTCTATTATAACATGGATTCGAACTTAATATATCAAACCTATATAACAGACCAGGAAATACCGCGGATATTGATGAATCTAGTTCAGGCCTCGGCCGATTCCCGCTCGTTTCGAGATCTTGCCGCCTGGAAAATACCTTCGGATTAGCTGCAGACACTTTCCAATTGCTCATTTTGCAGCCTTGGTAATCCCTGACGGCGACAGTGGCTTTTGCCCCATCGACCTTGTTTGCGGAGCACTGTAACTGCCCCTTTATTTTCTTTTGGTAATAGTTGATTTCTAGACAAAGTAAGATACTTATAATAAACACAATATTCAATATCACCTTGATAAAGAATACGTGGAAGAGGTATGTAAGTATTTATTAGAGTCTTTGACCCTAATAAGAACCGAAAGTTTGGAATCACTACTCAATTATCAGTGAAATCATAACATTACATTTACAATTTTTGAAAAAGTTCTAGAAAGCTACAAGTCATAATATTGATGACAATTTGTAATTTACAGTTATTTAAATTTGTTTGTCTCACAAGCAGATTTCTACTTCCTTCTACACAGAAACAGATTCCAAACTATTCGCCTACAGTGTACGTTACACTGTGTATTTAGATCAGTTTAGTGCAAGATTCTATAGACATACCAACAACGAATATGATATAGAAATATTAGAAAATTTTCAAATACTTTTTAGTCGCTACATTCGGATCGTTTAGGCCAGATTCAAACTAACGGTCAAAGGCACGGTGAGATCACGATCAATCTGAATCTAGCCTATATTTCTCTCATTACATTACGTGTGAGTGATCAAAACAGCTGCCGGATTTGATGTGATCTGACCGTACTGTAGGGTGTGAGATGCGTGTGTTTAGTTTTAGATCGAGCGAGTGCGGTGCGAATGAAGAGTGTTTATACCGTGTGACAGTTTCTTCGAATGAGAGTGCGTGCTAGATAAGATGGAATGAAAGGAACTGCGTCGAACCTCGTGATCGAAAATCGACACGAGGCGAGAATGTGTGAATGCGTGTGTGAACCTATGACCGAGTGTGACCATGTATGAAAGGGGATATAAGAGGGAAGTCAGTCAGAGCGAGTGTGTCTTAAGAGCTAGACTGTTGCAAGCGTGTCCTAACGAATTCTTTATACACATTTTAGAATAAACCTTTTATTTCTACCAAATACAACCACCACTTAATATTATTCCCACAGTACCGTGACCGCTAATGTGAATCTGGCTTTATACGATTTAATTGTTGCATAGTTCACTTTACAAGAATGTGTATTCAACTCACATTTACTCTCTATACCCAAAATTTCATTTGAGTATGATTAAAATAAAAACATCATACGCTTAATTGAAAATCGAAATTCTACGGCGATCTGTTCGGTTTCAACTATAATAAATGAATCCCCATAAACTCTATCCAACTAAACAACAGACATTCCTGCAAATATACATACAGAGCCTTAGCGAAAAGTATTAGGCATATTTATTATTACAGTGTGCTGCGAACACTATTCCTTTGAAACTTTTCTATTGTTCATCGTCTCTTGTCCGGCAGTTTAAAAGAATTTGAAAACAATGGACAAGGTTTACTGTGGGCTATAAAGCAACTGAGCGGTCCATAGTCTATGTATATTTTGTGTTTCTCTCTAAACATTAATTTGATGTCAATAGTCACTGCTACCACACATCAACTTACCTTTAGTTTTGCTGTTAATATTTTAAAAGTTAGGAGGTTTTCCTTGATATATATCCCAAAAAAGAGTGAACTGAATGGCCATCAACGCAAGTTACAATTCTTTTTTTAAAAGAACAGCGTAAAAATCAGAAAGAAATTGCTGGAATCGTCAGTCATTACGGCAAAGAGTGCTTGTAACGAAATCTTGACACAGTCAATAATAATTCTTTTAACATTTCAGCAGCCTAATTTCCTCCTGATACAAGTTAAAAAAAAAATTCATATTTTACGGGATGCCTAATATTTTTGACCAAGGTTGTATTTATGGAAAAATTTACACAAACTGAAATTACCCAGAAATTCGTTCCGTTTAGTACCATCACATTGAAACTAAAAATAAAAACTTAAACTCCGTTTAATCTCTTTACCATATTGAGTTTCAGACAATCACGTATGCTGCAAACGCTCGAAGAAATTAGAAGAATTTACTCGCGAAACAATTGAAGGAAACGTCGACAGAATTTTAAACTCGTTTCCCGCGACGAAGTTCGCATAAGCCTGTCAACTTTCGCTTTAAATTAAAGGGTACACGTCGAAGCACCATAAAATCAGCCGTACCTCTGTTCCCGCAGGAAGAACGGGACGACATATACAGGATGTATATACTTTTCGTAGAATTCTCGGGCTCTAATCTCCTGTTGCACGAGGCAGATCCCGGGATTACTATCCTAGGCAAAGGAGAGAGGTACGGACGAAACTTCCTTTCCTTTCGGATTCCCCAAGGGAGTCGTTCCTGTTCGTTTGTACCACGACTGCAACCCCCTACCTCCCCCTGTTCCACCCCCGGCTACTCCTTGTAATTCATTTCCTTGGCACCGCTCATGATTCCTGCCGGAGATCTCGGGCTATCCCCCTTCCGTCACGTTCACCATTTTATCTCTATCTTATACTTTGTTTTCCGCTGCGGCCAATAAAAGTGTTTGTCTAAGAAACCACTCCGTGCTGCGTGCTAATCATTCGCCTCGCCTAGCGCGAACATGTTCCTTTACGGTGAAATTAGGAAATTTTATACTCTGTACTTTAACTTCAGTTTCGTTAAGTTTTAAGGGGTTATGCTCAGTCAGAAATTTTCAAAAAATCAATTTTTCACTTTCTACATTTTCATTAAGTACAACATCTCGAGAATATTCGGTGCAAGTTTCACGGTAATCCAATTAAAAATGACAGAGTTACAGGCGTAGTAAGCTTGACTTGAAACTTTAAACGCGTTTTTCTTGAAACTACATTTTTCAAATCGATGATCAATATTTCTCGAAAACTACTGTGTCGATTTACATGAAGCCTTTTGCGTCTTATTTCAAATCAGAAAAACTTGTCCTTGAACGAAGGATTCTTTTGGTCGTTCCATACTTTTTTTTTAATTGACCAAAAACGAGTGATTTTTTAGGTGCAAATCGAACTTTTTCAGGAAAACGTCCGCTATTTTGTTCTTAATCAATATTTCGAAAAACCCTACATTCCAGGACAAGATTGGTTCTTCCATTACATAAATCTTACTGAATTTTTTATTTCAGATGAACCGTTACGAAGTTACAGTGATCACGGCAGACCACTTTTTGTGAAGAGACATCCGGGAGATCGCACACCATTTATTTACTAATAAATCTTTTTAAATAAATAAATTACCGTATAATCTAGAAACTGCAATCTTTGATACACAAACACATTTTTTGAAAAAGGTCTTATAGTTTTCGAGAAAAAAATTCCTAAGGAACACTCTTTTTTCGGCCTCCTGACTGAGCATGACCCCTTAAGGCAGGGCTTAAGGTAACGGTTTCGAAAAGAATAGTTTCAAACTGTTATACATATGTATAAAGGTTCCGACTGAAACAGTTATGAAGAACCTTTATTCTGAATAACTGTTATGAAAAACCTAAAATTTAAACTATATCAGCTTCAGTTAAGGTTCTTAATATAGAGCGTGATTTGTGTCACATTGTGTGAATGGGTCACACATATAGTTATTGATTTGAGACAGTTTTAGAACAAACGTTTGCAGTACCTTTAATATCTTTATATACTAAACACACGAAATGCTGTAACACGTATGTAGAACAATCCACACACCTTGCATCTGTAGTCACGACACACAACGTCTGGTGGTATTTCAATAATAATTTGTTCTAAAACTGTCCCAAACCGCTTATTGTATGTGTGACGCGCGCGTGCACACACGCACAGTGCAATACAAATCACGCTTTATATGTTATAATATTGACATATCTGTTATAAAAATGAATAATTAGCCCATTACTTTAACGTGACTTCAGTTAATTTTCAAATGTGCTAAAAAGTTTTTATATATGTTCATTTGTAGGCAAAACTATCCATTTTGCAGTGATACCAACCCAAATTTCCTAGACTTATTGATTTCACAATTAAAGTCATGTATTAATAATGAAAGTAGACAGTTGAATTAATTGGATGTATAAACTTCAATACTCAAAAATACTGTGGACTACATGTACACACATACTCCAATCAACCTTAAATGGAATACATAAGACCATCCCGCTGGAAATGAGAACATCGCAACAAAACATAACTGAAAACGAAACAAACAACCCCGCTGCGGAGTGCATAACTTTAACACATGTATTGCTACAGTGAAAAATGCAGTACGTAGCCAGACACACTTTATGTCGTGTTTTAAGTCATAAATCGTCGGAAATATATGCGTTTAGTTAATACAGGCTGTTGGTCTTGTTTGAAAATATACGATAAATTATACGACATTAATTTTACGCAAAATTTTGTAAAGGTATTTAAATAATCCAACCTTGTTACTCTTTTTACTAGAGGACGTCACAAATATTTTCAGTGGTACATTCCTGCCATAAATTCATCCTCCAAGATGTCAAAACAGTGCGCGTGACCCTTCGGAACGATGGGCGTTCGAGCAGCCGTCAGAATGATTTTCCGTCTGATCGTTCCCATTCTGTCACGAAATACCAGATCTCTATCATCGGGGGTCGCGCTAGGTATTTTTCATCGGAACAGACGGCCCCGTTTAAAAGCACTTTACATCACGACGAGGGGTGGGGGTTGCGTTCACCGTGAGTTATAGGCCACCTTCAATTTCGTCCGTATACTCGAAGAACGCGCTTCCCCCACCCCTTCACCATTTCCTCTATTTATCGCCAGCGACGATGAAATATTACTTGTGTTTCCGTGACGAAATAACCCTACCGTGCACGCGGCATAAAAACGAGACAAAAAAACTAGCTTCCAGGTGGCATCCGAATGTCTCGTAAGAATTTCCATCCCCACTGTGTTCGCTGACCCCCGACGATTCAAGGCACGAGGCGAGACGGGGATGGCGCGACAATAGCCGATCGCGAGAGGGGAGTGGAGGATGTCTGGCGACGACCCTGAAAAAGGACTCTGCCTCATTCGACCGGTGAATATTGCAACGGCCATTAGAGACCGTGGCGTGGCCACCACCCCCTGTTCCTGTGTTTGTTAACTTTTCAGTATGTTCGCCCGACCTTAGCACATTCGCCTGGTGTACGCGACCGTCGCATACTTCAGTGACCGCCTGTTTCAGGCTACCTTCCACTGTTCACATTACAGGGTGTCCCCAACTAAACGAACACAGCTTGAATGGTTTCAGAATGGGAGTATTGTACACTGCCGCTCATAAGTATTAGGACAGCTGGTCTGTGTAAAAAAAAAGGTAATGTTTCACGAAAATGATATATATCAGGCCACGTTTATCAGCCTACAGTAGCGTAAGCGTAGCCCATCGAAATTTGATATCTCCCAAACAGTATTTATTTTAGACTTTCAGCAATTTCGTAAGGACTTGTGACATTTACTATACATTTGATGAGTTTCCTAATAGTTATGAGCGGGAACGTACGTGGAATAGTTTTCTTTTTATGATTATTTTTTTTCGATACTTTTTTTGCCCGACAGCATACACTGTTCTTCTTGCATCCTGTAGCACGTGCAAAGGTAGCTTTCAAATGTGTCTAACTTATGACCCTGAAGTGAACTTGAACATTGAAAAACTAATGAAATTTTGGAATAATGTTAGGATGGTTTGTGAACGTACTTTTTATGTTACAAATGCTTGAAATGATGTCCATCATTGGCGATACACTACCTAAAACGAGAAATCACGGATTGTAATTATTCGATTCTTTATGTCTTTCGGAGTGGTCGATTGTTGTTGGTAAACGTTTTCCCTTTTTCATTGTCCATTTCATTATTTCATTATTTCTTCAAACACACATTCTTCGAGATATGCCACTTTCGTAGCGAGGTAAATGTAGACCTAACCGATCAAAACTAATATCAGTTTAAGACGTTAATAACAATGAGTTTAGAAAACATGCAAATCGGAAGAATCCATTCCACTATCCAAATGGTAGGATTTTTCTCTAATACTGTTCACCATTGGCCGTAATGGCCAAGAATACCGAACGATAGAACGGGGAGAAAGCTCTTGGCGCTCCTCATTCAGTCCCGTGATTTCGTCAGGTCGTTCGATTGGAGTACATATTGTATAACATTCTCTCCTTACAATCGCACATTTGTCAACCTTTTGACATACATTTTCCCATCTGCACTTTACTATGGAATTAGGTAACAAATAGATGCAGTCGAAGAAAAAAGTATTTATATTTACATTAGTGACGATTATTACGAATTGACAATACTAATTTTACTGTAATATCAGGTTGAGGGTGATTTACTTCCAAGTACACTGAAACGAGTTCGATTTTATATTAACCCTCACATAACGATGACTGGGTTACTTCGTTCAGTTTTATCCCGATGTTTTGAGGAATGTGAATAAGCATAACGAAAGCACAAAAATCAATTTTTATAAAAATACAAATCTAATATTCCTTTTTACAAATTCCTGTAAATAAATGTAATATTTTCATGTAGTATATATAGTGTCGAGTATGAGTCACGTATTACCCGGCCATCGGCTTTCACGTCCGTCATGCGAGGGACATGAAATGAGGGACATTAAATACCTATAATCTGTTAGAATTCATTTTTAACCTATTGTTACACTGAAAACAGAATTACAATAATTTCTCGACGACTATGACAAACTCGGATCCGCTTTGGAGCATTCGTGGTAAGGCGGAAAGGTTTTCAGCCCCTCATAAATTTGTTTTTTGTATGAAGCCGAGCCATTGCTTAGCTTCTGTTTACTCTGTTTCGATTGGTTCCAGAAGGGGACCCCCTAATAATGGAAATAACGCCGTTTTTCGTGTTGCATTCGTCGAGAAATCACTGTATGATTTAATGGTAAAAGTCATCGGTGTATTAATACCTTTTTTCTGCCACTGTATTGCTTCCATCTCGTCAAGAATAAAGAAGGACAGAAATACATAAATAATAGAGACTGAAAGCGAGCAATTAGCCGAAAAAATATCATACAATTGTGTCTACTGCTCTTTATAATAACAATTATAGGGAAACTAAACCGCTTGTCGTTTTTGTTATTATAGAAACTACGAGACACGAACACTATATTGAAAATCATAGTCTTAGGAAAAGTCGTTTCAGAAGAAGAATAAAGAGGTTGGCCTTGTAGACACAAAATCATCCTTTACATTAGTTCTCTCGTCGCTCTCCGTCGAGACAGTTGTCTGACGAACGAAACGTTAACAGGAGGGGCAGGAGCGTGTCCCTTGTTAATGGTGACAGAATCGCAAGAACACGTATAAAACGCGACAACAGGGGCCCGACAGTGTTGCATCTACGCGCCGCCGCGCCGGCATATTTCTTCTCCGTCGATTATCTTCCATCGTATTTCTTGCGGCTGGGCTGTCGTCGGCACGGCTCTGACTGTAAAGGCCGAAACAACCGTGAAAAATATTATCGGCCATTCGTTTCATCGAGCCTCGTAAATGTTGCTCAGAAAAAGGATATCATGAATCTCGCGGTTTCGACCCGGTGGAGAGGCTAGGAAAAAATTTAGATGGGAAAGGGGGTGACTGCGAGGCTAGGAAGCAGTCGGCACGGAATCTCGGTGCACAACTTGTAATGAATGTATCAATTCAGGGCTCTAGTGCAAGAGGAAGCTATACCACAACAGTAGCATTGAGAGATATTAAAACTTTTATACTATGATTGTGTATACAGGATGGACCAACCACGAAACGTGGTCAGTTTAGATTTCTCTGCTGCTAGCTGTTCAATCGAAAATGTTTTCAGCTTGTATAACATGATTTAAGGAGAGCATTGAAATAATTGTACCAAATGTTTCATCAACCGTTCCCCCAGAGATTTCAAGATCACCTTCAGTATTTTATAAATAAACCTATAATTTTTTTACACCCATCTTTAGCAGATACTGAGACGAATTCGGCAGGCATTATAACAGTTTTTTTTCTTCCAAACCAAAGAAACATTAAGAAAATAACATTTACCTTAATTAAAATGATGTTTAAAAATATGTCTAATCAGCTGCAAGACACTCACGTATACGATTTAGAAATGACTGCTTAGTTATATTTATGACGTCTGCGCTGACAATTAAGCATGCGAAAAAACTTTTCGATCTACATATTAGGTAGCAGTAGAATTATCTAATTGTAAGCTGATCACGTTGAAAAAAGGATAACTGTCCACGTAATGTAATTTTGAATAAAACGAAGGTTAAAAACCTATATAACTAAACATTATGCAATTTCCAAGACTGTAAACTTTCATCTCTAGTCCCGTTTCTAAACACAATAAAAAACTACATCCATATTATATCCAGATGTCATAATAGACAAAAGCAGGACCCACATCTGTTTTCCCCTACACTCTTCAACACTAACACCCTCGAACCATCCAATTACGCAGCACATGGATCTCCAATGGTTCGCCCCAAAGCTCTATCGTGATTCAACAAGACGACGTCTGTTACAAACGCTTAAACGTCTTCCCGTCGCTATACCTTTCAACTTTTCCTGTGCATCAACATACGCGTAAAGCAATTCGGGAGGAATATCAAAATCGATGCGGACCTCCCGTTCGCCTCTCAGGCCGATGGGTATTCAGCCGGGGTATGGGTTAGGGCGCGAGTCGTCATACAAGTATCATGTGGGTGAAGTGACTCCCATTTTTTTTTTTTTTTTTTTTTTTTT
>NW_015373912.1:160128-168004 GCF_001272555.1 Dufourea novaeangliae | reverse complement strand
CTACTCCGCCGGCGTCAGGGGACTGCACCCTGACGTCGGCACTACCGGACCGCTTTGGATGCAGTCGGGGACCCCACCCCGAGCGCATCAGCGGCCCCGGCGGACGCGCGCACGAAGGCGGGAGCCACAGGAGCCGAAGCTCCGGCTCCCGATGTCCACGCACGCGTCCGCCCATACACGCAGGCCTCGCCTGCCGGAGAGCGAGGAGACGCCTACGGGGGGGGGAATCTGTCCCCCTCCGCCGGCGTCGTCGGGGCCGGCTGTGCGGGCCCCACGGCCCCGACCCCGCCTCGCTCCCCTCCTCTCTCGACGAGCGGGATCGCGCGCCTCGCGGTTCCGCGAGATGACGGTCTCACAAAAGGAGGACACCGCCCTCCACGACCTCTCGATCCCCACCATGGCCGCAACCACGGCCGGGTTGCATAGCAGACGACACGCACACCGGGCGGGAGGGGCCCGCGCAGAACCGAGTCGTACCCCAGGTTCCACAGCAGGGGTCCCAAAACGGACCCCTGGGGTACGCCCCGGTTGACCCTCCGTCGCACGATCGTGCCACCCCGGCCGGGGTACTCGATCGCCCTGTCCGACAGGTAGTCCCGCAGCACGATCCGGAGATACGGAGGCACCCCGCGTTCGCGGAGTGCCCCCCGGACCGTGTCCCAGCGGATGGTGTTAAAGGCGTTGGCGATATCGAGAGACATCGCCAACGCCACACCGCCGCGGGAAACTGCCCGGCCCGCGAGGGAATGGACATGGTCAATCGCATCAAGCGTTGACCTTCCCTCGCGGAAGCCGTACTGGCATTCCGCCAGACCACCGTCGGACACGCTCCTCGAAAGGCGGGCAGCGAGCACACGCTCGAAAAGCTTGCCCGCCTCGTCGAGGAGGCATATCGGCCGATAGGCGGACGGAGAGTCCGCGGGCTTCCCCTTCTTCGGGACAAGGACCATCCGGCCTCGCTTCCAGGGCAGCAGGACCCGCCCCGACATCATACAGCTGTCAAACAGCCGAATGAGTCGGGGCCCGACGACGCGTGAGGCCAAGCTCAGCGCCCGCCCGGGGATGCCGTCAGACCCCGGAGCCTTGTTGGCCCCAATGCGCCCGACGGCAACCGCGAGCTCCTCTCGCGTGACCCCCAGCTCGGCGGACCAGTTGGTCGGGTCCGCCGCCCGGAGCGGCCGCGAGCCCTCGTCCGGATCAACCGGGAAGAGGGTCTCGACGACACGCTCGAGGGCATGGTGGTCAAGACGCTCCGTGACCGGGGGCCCTGCCGGCCGCATACGTCCAAGGACGACGCGGTAAGGGCGTCCCCACGGGTCACGGTCGAGCGTCTCCAGGAGCTCGCCCCAGGCGCGGGACTTGGCCTCCCTGATGGCGCTCTGGAGGTCCACCGTTGCTCGTCGGTAGACCTCATAGAGCTCTCGCTCCCTCGCCAGGTCGCGGTTCCGTCGTGGGTGAAGTGACTCCCATGACCTAACCTAGCGCTGCTGATATTATGTAGAGCTGGAGGGAAGTCTAACAGGATGGCACAGGGGCAGCAGAAGTACATATGTAGATACTCTGCTCGCTTTCGTAAGTCTGTCTGCGAGGCTACCACAGGCCAATGATTCACACTTCGACAAGGAGGGCTTTATACCTGGCTCTCATCGATTTTAATGAAATTGCACCGGATCGTTAAATATGTCAGAAATATTAGTCTAAGACCTTTGATTTCTACTAAGAACTACGCTCCTTCGGGGTTCTGGGGTAAGATCAATCGCAGTCGTCTTACCAAAAGGTATCGCTCTTTCACACTCCGTGTCCAGATCCTCTAGAAGCATTGTCCTTATACTTAGAGCAACTAAACTTCGGACTGCTTGTCATCTCTTTGCCTCATCTGTGTCACATAAACAACCCTCCACGTCGCCGATAGCCGAAGGACCTAGCGTGGTCTTCCGCCACCATGCGACCCCAAGTCTATTTAGTTTCATGCATCCTCTTCCAAGATCGCACGCATTCTAAAGCCCTATCATAAATTCTTTATTGGGTCAAGAAGCGACAGGCTATCCGTCTTCGGCTCCACTTATGTAAAACACGGTGATGCTGACACTAATAACTAAAATATTCTGAGAGCTAGTTGGAGAGTCCATGAGATATTCTGCGTATGTCATAAGATACAAGGTGCGTCTAAAAAGTTCGGTGAATGGTCTCAGAAAATAAAGAAAACAAAAGATACACAGAAAATATCTTTATTGGCCTTCAAAGTAATCTCCATTAGTTACAATACACTTTTGACAACGGTTGTAAAGCTGCTGAAAACATTCTGCGAAGGCTTCTTGTGGAATCGCTCGAAGCAACGATGTCACACGTTTTTGGATGTCCGGGAACAAATCTTCCGCTTATTCAAATCTTCGTGTACGATAGTGTGCACACTATCTTTGCTAATCCCTAATTCATCCGCTATCATTCTCAGAGTCAGCCACACGAACATTTGCAAGCATGTATCGCACTCATTCCATGATGTCTGGTGTTCTGCTTGTTGACGGTCGACCCGAACTCGGCTCATCATCAACAGCTTCCTTTCCGTCGCGGAAGCGTTTGAACCAGTCGAAAACACATTTTTTATTCACTGCTTCTGTTCCGTACACTTTCACGAACATTTCATGGATCTCCGTCGCCGTTTTCCCCAATTTGTAGCAAAACTTTATGTTCATGCGTTGCTCCATTATTCCATATGACACAAGTTTTCACACACACTACGTTCGACAAGTCGCACAGGCAACTCTGCTTTAGCTTAGTGTTTTCGGCACTAGGGGGCGATTCTTTACATGTCTCTCAAAGAGCATGCATGGGCGCGCGTTTATAACCCGCGTTGTTGTTTAAATGTCGGATCATTCACCGAACTTTTTAGACGCACCTTGTATATGCAATACCCCTTCCCCTTATCGCCCTCCAGTCACTGTTTCGCCTTCCTTTATGACGTGTAAATGAGAGAACCCCACTTTTGGGCTATTTCTGTCTTTCGATGTCAGCTTCAGGTCATCTGTAAGAACGCACTGTCTACTATACAGGATGTCTCAGCTAACTTGATCATCTCGAATTATGAATTAACGGTACACTTTATGAAAATTTTGAGGCGTGTAACTTACATGGCATCAAGGAGCACATCTCATAAGGTACGTGCTTCTTTTGTGGGTGGAAGCATTTCAGAGATTTTAAGGTCACCTTGATTTTTTTAAACAGAATTACTTATTATTGTTGCCATAGATCAATAAAGTATCAAATTTTGAGTAAAAATTTGTTGACCTTCATACGTCCTAAACCTGATAGTTAACAAGATATTTAAAAAATAATTACTGTGTTGAAATCGCCGTATTGAAGTTGAGAGGCATCAGTTGGAGCACCTATAGCTTCCAAACAGTCAGTAGGTATTAAAAATTATTATCCATTAAAAAAATCAGGGTGACCTTGAAATCTATGCCTCCACCCACAAAAAACACACGTACCTTATAAGATGTGCCCCGTGATGCCATTTAAATTCCCTGCTTCAAAATTTTCATAAAGTGTACCGTTAAGTCATTATTCTAGGTGATGAAGTTAGTTGAAACACTCTGTACATGTCTATGATCGAGATGCGCTTCGAAGACACAGAAACAACGACAAAAATGCAGCTATGCTAGCATCTCTGACTACAGTAAACATTCGTTTAATGTTGGCCCCTTTATTATACGTTAGGAACGCCTCTTTCTCTCTCTCTCTCTCTCTCTGTGTCTCTGTCTCACGTATTTCTCACACACATACAAGCACCCCATTCTGTCGCCCAGCAAGGAAGGAACGGATACATACCGTTTCGCGTTTAACTCGCATATTTTTTATCACAGAAAGTTCGGTGTATATAATATTGTTTTAATGAAATGTTTCAATACTCAATAATTTTTGTGAATAAACTTGTTTGATATCTCTAAAAGTAATGGAGATAGTAAGTTGGTCACAAAGTACGTACATCCAGCTCACCCTACATTTAGCTACGTTGAACAAGTGAACGGACGATCGACGAGAAGAGCGCGTGTGTAATTGGCCCTCGTTTATTGTATCATTCCTGAAAATTTGACCCTCTACAGCCCCGAAAGATGCAATAAACGAATGTCTACTACGTTTCTGATTAGCGTCTCTGATTAGCGTTTCCCCAGGAAATAGCAACCGAACGAACGAAAGAGAGGTACATTGTTCTTTTCAACATTCAATTTCTATTCCGTAAAACGGTGACATAAACGTGCGCGCTCGTCGTTGCTCTTATCTGTTACTTTGTATGGGCATCCACGTAAAAGGGAAGTCCCACGGTGGGTGAGGGTGTCGAACACTGGCCGAAAAAGGGTCGACAGGGGACGTGAGCCGCATAGGCGAAAGACGATCCACGCGTCATTTCGCAATTTATAGGGGCGCCTCCTCGTTCCCCGGTGCATTGTGCCGAACGATTTGCGTGTATTTTGCGGGTAACTCGACCGTAACACACGAACATTTTACTCCTGTAACGGGAGGCTGATTGCGGACCGATTGCTCGGTGATCCCGTTTTTTCTTGAAGCTGGTTACCGGTGATTTATTCGTGATTGAAATATTTTATCTTTTGTTGAAAGTGACGAACTGTATAATTATTGAAATTATTGACAATATATTTTGATTATTATCGGCGTTATTTTTCGGACTTTGCTTTGGTAAAAGAGTTGTGTGAAATTCGAATAATGTTAATGTAATAAATGAAGGGTCTACTGCAAGAGGGAGCTATGCCACAAAAGATTGAAAAATTATATTTTTATTCGTTCTGGCACCTCTTGGTTTGTAGCTATTGTCCTGTAATTCATAACTATTTTTATTGTACTTATGTATACAGCGTGTAACAGAAATGTTGGAGGACCCGAAAATGGGAGACTCGTGATGTGACTTGAAACAAGTTTTTCCTTAGCATAAATCCTTAGCACCATATTCAACATTTTTGTTACACCCTGTTTACAGTGATAGTATACTATGATGTACAATCTGTAATTTAAAGCATACAAGCCACAACCTAGTTATTATACAATCAAAAACAGTATTTTTACTACTGAGACCTTTAGATTTATTCAGAAATAAATATATGTATATAGAAAAGAGACATCACGATTTCCAAAAAAGAAAGCCCTTTATGAGAAACTAACAAGAGACCTCATTTAAGTCTGACACGCCGATTTTTATGCCATTTAGTACAGAGGTAGTACATATTTCGAAAAATTTTTCATATGTAGTTTTTTGTAGTTGTTGATATTCATATTTAGGGAATGAAAACAGTCCTCAAAGTGGGGGATGGAAAATACATTTTCCTTAATATATCTTGTAAGTCTAATATTATGTGAGAGTAACTATTAAGTAAAAGTTGTTCTCATCTATACATATTGTATAATGTACATATTTAGTACATGGTGCAAAATAACAACCAAATCAGTAAATTAACAAACAGACTACACAATCCGATATGTTCACAGAATTGTTGTTTCTTGGCCAGCAGAGAAAGCAAATTGATCATTGAGTTCTATATAAACCCAAACATAGAACGGACATTCTTCTCTGCTGCCGTCTGAAAGCCCCCACCCGTTTGATGTTAAAGATTCCTATTCGGCCTCCCATAGTATCTCCGGCTCTCTTACGTTGCATTTCATTCTTCCTGAAAGTTGCGCTATTCGTCTACTTTTATCACTTGGACGTCTAACGTTCGTTTCTTCCTACGGTCGCGTACTGTCCTCTTATGTCGCATAAGTAAAGGAAAAGAAGGGAGCTAAAGGGCCCGGGACAAAGTTGATGAAAAAGGAGCCAAGTAATTCCTCGGCCTACACTTTTGCGATCACCTGCCTCCCAAGGTTCGTTCCACTCCTCGCTACTAGATCGTAAGCGGACCCCCACTACTCACCGCAACGGCAAAACAAATTTCCTTATTCACTTCATTGTCCCTTATCGTGCATTTCGCCTAAAAACTCTTTTCGGCGTAGCTGTATACTGTGGAATGTCAATTACGACGTTTTTCCAGGCTGATAGCTTACAGCGCGAAAAGTAATACCCAGGACAATCTTGTCGTTCTCGGGAACATTACCGGAACATTCATACAGTCTCGTGAGCCGCCTCTATTTCCCTGGACCGCTGATAGCAGAACCACCGATTTCCAAGGACTTTCTCAAAAAAGAGAAGAACGCGAAATGGTAAGCGGCTTCGCAATCTGTTGACTCCGGTTCAGCGCAACTTCATTCGTATCATGGTTGATGCCGTGTGGAAAGTTGCGTTTTCTTTGATGTATTAACGTATGTTTCTGGGAATTAGTGTCTGGACACTTGATGAAACCTGATCCAGTAACCTTTTAATATATACACAATAATGTACAATATGACACATAAAGCAATGAGTGTTACATGAAAAGAAATAGAAGTTGTTCAACTTTTACTCATAACATATGTTCGATTTGTGCTCCCCTCGTCACACGACACATGCCTAAGCGATAGTCTGGTTCGGGCCACACATGTTGTAGAATTTCCCTGTTGATGGTAATCGAAGCAGCGGATTGCAGTACCTTCTCTGTTACAAAGAAATCTACACGCGCGAGATGTTAAATTTGAGATGTTCTCTTTCGTAGCGTAGTTAGCACGAACAAGTGCAGTCCATAGCTTGAACGTTATAGGACCTGAAAAACCGATCAATCATTTGTGATAACCCTGTAATTATGTCTCAAAAAGTTTCTAAACTGAAATTGAAACAGCAGTCTTCGTAAAATAATGGTTTTATTCATCATCAAATATTAAAAATTGTTTACTTTTAAAGAGGTACACTGTTTACAAGAATTATAGACACTCTGGAAGTGGTTCTGATAATTCCTCTGCGAGATGATGGAACATGAGCTTACACAACACTTTGGTCTCTACAGGGTGTCCCAAAAATGTCCTCCAACCCGGAAATGGGGCACTCGGGGGGTAAATAGGAACAACTTTTTCCTTAGCAACAATGTAAACTGAGGCTTCGTTACCGAGATATTAACGAAAAACCGCGACCTAGCGGTGGCTACGCGCTACGCTTGTACTACGAAGCTCCGAACAAGTAGGTCACCATGCATCGCAGGAAACCGCGTATAATAATAGCAAATAAACAACACGTAACAAATAAAATCATACTTTTTATCATCTGTCGTTTGTTATTTAAAGAGATTAATGAATGAAACGTAAATGTAGGCAAATTATGTGTAACGTAAAAAGACGAATGGACATTTACTTTTTTCTAAATTCCTTTTTACTAATTTATAAATTTCCTTTGCATATAACGTGTGAACGAAAAGGTAATGTAACAGAGAATGAACGAGAAGTGATCGTAATTCGGTATTGGTATAAAAATTCGTAGTTTAATAACGGTCACCAATGTTACTGATAATGAATAAGTTTCTTCAAACTGCCCGAAGAAAAAGTTAGGTACAGAAACTCGCAGAATTATCGCCGGAAATAAGCCATAGCTTGCGTTAAATTAAGAAAATAATAATCAGCAATGAATTGATTAGAACTCACCCTTTCGGAAATTCACCTGCAGTTTGCTAACCTGTGTCACTAGGTCACTGAACCGATCCTGGTCATCGACGGCCGAAACGGTTAATGGCAGGGTATCGCCCAGTTCGCAGGTGATCGCAGGTATACCTCACCAGCCGAAGTTAATTCACTGCACGACCACTAACACTGATCACCCGACACAATCACTTAATGTATTTTTAATCCAACGTGTTATTACTACGTTTGGAAACTTCGTGGCCCCGGAAAGGGCAGATTGTTTTCAATTTTTCAGATGTTTTATGTAACCAAACACCTGCACAGCAACACCCGCATATCCGTTATTGTGTAC
>NW_015373912.1:137194-156023 GCF_001272555.1 Dufourea novaeangliae | reverse complement strand
TTATCATCTGTCGTTTGTTATTTAAAGAGATTAATGAATGAAACGTAAATGTAGGCAAATTATGTGTAACGTAAAAAGACGAATGGACATTTACTTTTTTCTAAATTCCTTTTTACTAATTTATAAATTTCCTTTGCATATAACGTGTGAACGAAAAGGTAATGTAACAGAGAATGAACGAGAAGTGATCGTAATTCGGTATTGGTATAAAAATTCGTAGTTTAATAACGGTCACCAATGTTACTGATAATGAATAAGTTTCTTCAAACTGCCCGAAGAAAAAGTTAGGTACAGAAACTCGCAGAATTATCGCCGGAAATAAGCCATAGCTTGCGTTAAATTAAGAAAATAATAATCAGCAATGAATTGATTAGAACTCACCCTTTCGGAAATTCACCTGCAGTTTGCTAACCTGTGTCACTAGGTCACTGAACCGATCCTGGTCATCGACGGCCGAAACGGTTAATGGCAGGGTATCGCCCAGTTCGCAGGTGATCGCAGGTATACCTCACCAGCCGAAGTTAATTCACTGCACGACCACTAACACTGATCACCCGACACAATCACTTAATGTATTTTTAATCCAACGTGTTATTACTACGTTTGGAAACTTCGTGGCCCCGGAAAGGGCAGATTGTTTTCAATTTTTCAGATGTTTTATGTAACCAAACACCTGCACAGCAACACCCGCATATCCGTTATTGTGTACGTACCACCATAACATTGCGTAATACTCCCGTGAACTGAACATCTCTGTCGCCCGATTGCTAACCGACTGACAGAATTTTTCCTCTACCCCCAAGTAGTTTCCCATCGTTACATTGTGAGTTCACTCCCACCATGACAAGATTTAGGTAGAAAGAAACCAACGGTTCTAGGATAACACGTGCTTTGCAGAAGTGGAAGGAAAGGACCGTCGCGCAGTTTCTCCAAGGCGCCGCAGCCCGTTAATTTATTGCCAGGGTACCTACTCCTTCGAGATAGAAAACAGACATCACGTGCATCGGCTTAAAAATGTCCGAAATAAAGAGGACCATCAACGTATCCCTTGCTTCGAGTTGGAAAGTGCAGTGTGCATTGTCTATCTTGAGGAGCAGGGAAAAAAATTTACCGACACGTGTCAGTTGACGCTGCTTGGCCCTAGACGACCACCATTGTAGAGGCCGGAGTGGAATTTTCGGTTATTTATGGCTTAAAATCTTCGGCCTCGTAGTAACCGTGAACTCACAACAGAATTGACAATCGACAATTTTATTACAAGTTTGTGAAATTGTAGTTCTCATGAAAACATTTCATACGTATTTTATTTTTAGTATTCCGTCAAATATCTCGGAAATTATTAGAAATATAGAAACCATATAATTTGTAATATTGTGTTTGTTTTGATATTGAATGTAGCTATACCTAGTATACCTAGTATTCTACCTAAATCTTGTCGTGGTGGGAGTGAACTCACAATGTAACGATGGGAAACTACTTGGGGGTAGAGGAAAAATTCTGTCAGTCGGTTAGCAATCGGGCGACAGAAATGTTTAGTTCACGGGAGTATTACGCAATGTTATGGTGGTACGTACACAATAACGGATATGCGGGTGTTGCTGTGCAGGTGTTTGGTTACATAAAACATCTGAAAAATTGAAAACAATCTGCCCTTTCCGGGGCCACGAAGTTTCCAAACGTAGTAATAACACGTTGGATTAAAAATACATTAAGTGATTGTGTCGGGTGATCAGTGTTAGTGGTCGTGCAGTGAATTAACTTCGGCTGGTGAGGTATACCTGCGATCACCTGCGAACTGGGCGATACCCTGCCATTAACCGTTTCGGCCGTCGATGACCAGGATCGGTTCAGTGACCTAGTGACACAGGTTAGCAAACTGCAGGTGAATTTCCGAAAGGGTGAGTTCTAATCAATTCATTGCTGATTATTATTTTCTTAATTTAACGCAAGCTATGGCTTATTTCCGGTGATAATTCTGCCAGTTTCTGTACCTAACTTTTTCTTCGGGCGGGCTTTTTGAAGAAACTTATTCATTATCAGTAACATTGTTGACAGTTATTAAACTACGAATATTTATACCGATACCAAATTACGGTCACTTCTCCTTCATTCTCTGTTACATTACCTTTTCGTTCACACGTTATTTGAAAAGGAAACTTACAAATTCGTAAAAAAGAATTTAGAAAAATGTAAATGCGCATTCGTCTTTTTACGTTACACATAATTTGCCTACATTTACGTTTCATTCATTAATCTCTTTAAATAACAAACGACAGATGATAAAAAGTATGATTTTATTTGTTACGTCTTGTTTATTTGCTATTATTATACGCGGTTTTCTGCGATGCATGGTGACCTACTTGTTCGGAGCTTCGTAGTACAAGCGCAGCGCGTAGCCACCGCTAGCGCGGGAACTCGGCTGGCAAACTCGCGCTCTGATTGGTCGCGGTTTTTCGTTAATATCTCGGTAACGAAGCCTCAGTTTACATTGTTGCTAAGGAAAAAGTTGTTCCTATTCACCCCCCGAGTGCCCCATTTCCGGGTCGGAGGACATTTTTGGGACACCCTGTATAGGTATCTTATATTTTAAATATCCACCGTTTTCGTCTAATTTAGCTACATCAAACTAACATCCTCTTACCCAAATTGGAATAAAATCATTTTGACATTCACAGGGCTTCAACGATTACATACTCTATCCGCCATTTAGAAGAAAAATTATCAGAGCTATTTCCAGTGTTTGTATAATTATATCAAGTATAATACATCACTTTAGAAGGCAACTACTGTCAATAATACCTGATAAAAAGCGTGAATATCATGTGAGAAAGTTACTGTTTTAACTTTAATTCGGAAACATTTAGGACAAATCGTGTACGGAACGTAATGTGTATGTGGAACAATTTGAATCATTCGTGAACGAAGACGTAGAGCCTGTACTCTGTCTGGTTACCACCAAAAAGAACGAAGTTCGGAAAGTTTTTGATTTCCGAGTAGACTGACCTGAAATTTAAGTTGATCGAGTTTATAGTTGGTAACTGGGAGAACCGAGATCGAAGTCCGGAGGATTTGCATTTTCGGTGGCCAGTCTCCTATTTCTAAAGAGAAGTTTCGAGGTTCAAGGCTTTTAACAAATTGTATTTGAATGGATATGATGTTTAAGTCATTTGAAAACACACGTTAATAATGATTATGTTTATTATACAAGGATGATCGAAATTTTTGTGCTCGTTACACAGCACTGTTAATTGGAAAAACAATCTTGAATTTATACCACCGCGTTCGAGTCTATACGGAAATTATTTGTTTCTGTTGATACGATATGCGACAATTGCAAGCGTGTGAGCAACGCCAGATGCGTTGTGTCTACACACAAGAATGATGATAAATACAGCGGAAACGTATACACACGCTACTTTTTGGGCACACGCGCGGCTGTGTTGTTTTCATCAGCTGGTCCGCGGGCTACTTTAGTTTATAGTATAAGCATGATTCAAAGTGTTCCCGGGCGAATGTAAATTCAGAAATGTAAAGCATGCCCAATGGCCCGCAGACGATTTGGACTATTGGTTAATTGGATTGATTAAGGAGCTCGAATATGTACAATGATTCGGAGTCAAAGGCAGAGATCGGGCTTATGGAATGTAAACTGAAAATTACAGAACCTATCGTCAACTTGTTAACATACAAATTGGTTGGAGGTCAAAGAGTCAGCAAGAGATATGTGGTATTGATCTTTATAGACTTGTTAAAAAGAAGACGTATTAATTAAGGTTTCGAGGATTTATTATAGACCCGTGAAATATGATATAAACCACTTTAGGCTCATGCAACTGAGTCTAGACTGACGAGACGCGATACAACGTGTGCAGAAAAAAAACCTGTTATTTCTTCTGAGGATTTACTATATACGCGCGTGAGTACAAACCATCTTCATTTCATAGGACCCATCAGAAATCAGGGAACATACTTCAGATTTACGACCCATGGTGCAGGCCCCTAGGGATTATATAATCTATCCCAAACTCATGAGACACGATACTGATCAGATAGAGGTTAGAGATTGGTTGGCCAAACTTGACAGTGTTGGTAGTTCTCAGACCTTGTCAGGTCTTAAATTCTAGAGATACAACATGATTAACAAACGTTGATGGTCTGTAAAGATAGCAATTGAAGGTGTGGGACTGGCAAACTTTAGATCCTGTGAGATTTACTTCACTTACTTCGAAGATTGAAGATTAGTTTGCATCGTCTTAGGCTGGTTTACATAGCGCCTCCCAAGTGCAAGGTGCATCCTGTTGTCTCAAAATAATTTGCATAGAGTCTCATAAGTCCCAGCTCTTTAATACTAATAACTACTATATTTTGCAGATATTTCTTGCTTATAACTTTTTAATAAAAAACGAGCGACGGTTAAAGCCTTCTGTTGGTCACTAAGGGGGCTGATCTTAGCAACATATGTCAAGGTCAAGGTCATCGGAGCTGCTTCCCCTATTCTAAATATTTACCAAAAAATAATCTATTTGATTTTCAATAAATGCCTATTGGTATAATATTATCCCGTAGAGGACGAAAAGCCGATTTTTAGGCTAGAGGGGTTCTATATTTTCCGTAGTATAACACTATGACAAATATATAAGGGTTTTTAATTCAAAAACAAAAAATGTCGTCCAAAAACCTGCCCATCTTGCAGAGATTAAAATTCTAACATTCGTATTTGCTGTCGCAATAAATAATATGCAGAATACTTCGGAGAGTGATATGAATATTTTGAAAGTAGCTAATAGCATGTAGTCTATTATTCCGTATGTCTATCATATTACCCCTTATGATATACTCTAATTTCAATCAATGAAACTTCAAAGCAGCAGAGTAGTCTATTGAGAAAATATTTGGATCTCCATCATATGTCGTAAAATCATTTCAAAATAAAAGGAACTTCAAATATTCAACGAAACTGAGGCAGTTGGTGGGAATGCTGGACCATTTTTTCATCACCGAATGATTTACTAGAAAAACAACGGCTGGAGACTATTCCTCTCATAGAGTTCCTTTCTTCATTGCGCACTCAACTACTGTGTAATGTCAGACGCAATCCGATGATTACCATTAATATGCCGCCAGCAAGATGCCGTCTTGAACATGATAAATGTTTGAGACGTACTTAGCCATGTAGCCGGCAATTTGTTACCACGCGTGTTGCTACGGCGGTGAATGGGTAACCAGTTTCTACATGTGTCAACTGAGCCAACCCCACATTCCGGGTTCATGCGGCACCGCAAAAATTCACCCACTTACCGGTTGGGACACGGATCCGACCTCGTTGCTCTTCGTCCGGCTGCTATTTAGCAGGGGTTTCGCGCAGTAATTCACAGAGAGGAAAAATATTACACTTTCAGAGGAAATTAAGACACCCATGTCAGAAGCGTGTCTACTGCTCTGGACCTAATACTCCATAGTATCTACATATAACGAGTGCCAACGTAAAATATTTGATTAACTGCACACTATTTCAATTCCTCCATATGTTATTATTCAACTTCTATTTTAAGACCTATGTAATTACTAGATTATAAATTTTATACATGAATGTTACAGTAAATCCTCGATGAGTTTCGAAGGCTCCTTGGCACTGAACATTAAGTATTTCATAAACTGATAACTTTATGTTGTTGAAACAAACATCACAGGCTTCAGAATTCCAAGCTCTATCACCATGATAAACCTCATTAAAAAGTGAGTGTTACACCTGGAGACTTCTTCTGGTCAGTGCTGAGGAGCATTTGAACACTCATCGAAAATTTACTGTAGATGTAATTACATAAAATCCACTGAGGCTCTTTTATTATTTTATAATAGACAATATAATAATATATACAATTAGTAATTAATATAATAAGTGATTCAAAATTTAATGTTACTATTTTACTAAAGATATAAACTGAATTAAAAGAAATAAAATATTTGAGAATTATTAATTTCAGCTATTTTCTACTGAGAGATTCCGAGGCTCTTCTGTATTCCATCTCGATAAAGGTTCACTCGTGACTAGTGAGATGGGATATGAATAACCTCATGAATATTTTTGGAATATATGATTTTTACTCACTAGGTACTTACAAAAATGCTTGTTTATCTCGATGTTTCCTTACGTCAGATTGTAAACAAACTATTGTAGTTGTGTAGTAAGTAATAAGACGTTCACTTCACCAGTTAAGGGTCAATAATAAAATTATTAATACAAGTAATAAGTTTCTATCTTCTTTTAAAGCTTACACCATAAAAATGTGAAATTCCATAAATATCAGCAATCCAGACATTAATATTGTTTTAAGACAAGTACAGGAAGTTTACAGGAAATATGCAATACTTCTCAGAGCTCCATAATTTTGCAAACTTTCCAAATTTTACAAGCTTCTGTTAGTACGATATTATTCAAAAAGTTCTAATTCGGAGAACATAAATTCCTGATAAGGACACTCCACCTACAGTTTCAAATTTATAATACACGTCTGTTAGGTTGAAAAGTTGGCCACAGAGAGGATTAAGTAATAGGTTTCGGAGTGGGCGGGTTCAAAGTCTCGAAATTTTCAATAGCGCTTGTTAGTTCGTAAACCGGGGCGGGGGAACTCTAGTTACGTGAGCAACGGTAATTTGCGATCGTTCCCGTGTATAAATTTAAAGTTCGATCCAGCTTGACCAAAATCGTGCCAGCGCAGCGTGGAGTGACGCGACAGCCTTGGCCACTTACGCTGCGACAGTTAGTTCCACTTACGTGCACGTTAGCCGACGAGCCACGAAGTCACCGCCGCTACACGTGCAATGCATTTAGCCTTGGCTGCTAGATCCGAGATTATGATGTACAGTCTGCCTGCTAATACCGGATTAAAATGTAACACGTTACCGTGAAAGCATATACATCTGTCCGGGCCCCATGCAACCGGCTCTACGGCTATTAGTGCTCGATTATTCCGTGCGAAAATAGTCGATCTAGCGCCATCAAAACACTTCAGAAAACTAACTAACTGATTTACGGGCTTTTTTTATTAACAGCTGGTATTAGAACGACGATTCAGACTATTGGCAAGATATTCTGACTCTAAAATGTGCTGCTACCATATTGGTACTATAGAGACTTACTTATTGGTATACCTACTATATCACATATACTTACCTAACCGTACACTCACATTACTTAAATTTTTGATTAATGGCAAAGGACCGATATAGTGATGATCTAACGGTAAAGTTTGCTAAAAACAGAAATGTCCATCCACCTGCTCTATCTAATTATTGTAACTCGCCCCGTTTAAATTCCAATGAATGTAATCGAAAGTCACAATATAACCAATGTGAACTGAATTTCATGAAAATTATATAATTAATGGAATCCGTTCCAAGCAGACGTTGCCAAGTTAGCCAAAGCGAAAAATATAAATCCTAGGCGACCTACATTATATCCCATTCCCTATTCCAAGCTCCCGTATGATATAATTTCCTTTCATTTTTCTCTTTCGATCAAATTTCACAGAATTCTTGTCCCTGATTACCTTGAACAGGCCGGGTGGTCCTCCTCGTGTTTTAACCTGGACGCCAGCCAGTAACCCAGACACCTACCTCCGAATATCATCCCTTGTAATATCAACGAAGTGGCGCCTGTGACAGCGGCTGTAGGAGCTTTTGTAACGCAAAATCGGTTGGGCAAGAGTCGGGACAGGACAGGCGGAGGACTCTCCCCTGCTCCGTCTCCCCTGTCAGTTTGATCGGTCTTCGGTGGTTTGAGGGCTAAGTGATCCGCTATCACGGTCTCGTGATTACCGTCAAAGGACTGTCGTCCAAGTTTGCCCATGTCATTTTACTAGCTCTGCCCGACCGTTCTACGGCGCTATGAATATTTATCAAGCGACAAGACGATGTTCCTGCGTACCTAATGGCCCCGAAGAATTTCGGTGGTATTGTTACGTAAGGATTATCAGACGGACTAAGGACTAACCGCGACGATGTCCCCGGGATTATGAACTGTTTGAGGAAACGAAGGGTGATAATCATTTCACGGGAGTTTAGTACCTCAAGACGTTGATCCTTGAATTATTGACAGAGTATCCTTTGGACTTTCTGAGACGATAAAGGATACGCGTCGCCGTTAGCTGGCCCTGACTCTAGCACACACCTTGTATGCTAATCGATTATGTAAACAGATGATGGTGGATACAGGACTTGAATGTGATGTGTTTAATACACTGTTAATAATATCTTCGCTGTATGATTTAGCGCAAGTAATTCTTAACCGATGGTAAGGCATTTATGTGCTGCCAAAAGTTTCCGGCTAAACTGTAATTTCAACATATCTGTTTAAAAATATATAATACGAATAAACTCTTGATATACCCATACTGAGAATACATGACTTCTCCAGATTTGGTGATATTAAACATTTTCTTGCATAAAACTAATCTGTTCTCCTGTTTCTAACAAATACGGACCTGACAAAAGTTTTGACAGAGATATGGTAAAATTACAGTTTTGTAGAAAACTTTTCGCAGCTACTGTATAATAATTTACATCACTAAGATATCATCGGACCAGCGAACCAGCGAAGTTTAATAGGCTACTTCTTGCACTTTTGTAACGAGTACTATTCCTTCCACGTGTATCTACACCATCTGTAGATGTGCACAGTCTATAAACAAGTTCAATATTTAAAAAAAAATTAATCCCTCAATTTCTCACTGGCAACTGTGTATTCTCCCTTTGGTCTGTCAAAAAATTTCGTTAACACATAAATTAATAATTCTTCCCTATATGCGAATCCTTCGAGGCATCCGCCTCTTAGCTAGTACATAATACAATCCATTTTTCTTACCTTTTGATCAGTATTAATCTCTCGGAATATTTGAACGAAATTAGAGTTTCACAAGTTATCAACACTTCAATTTCCAACGAATGAAAGAAACAAAGGATAATAATGTCTTCATTTACCGATAAACTTTTAAAAGTATATTATAATTTGGGTGACGCTATCTATGCATGGGCTGGAAGATCTTATATACTCACATATATGTACATGAAAAAATATATAATACTATGTAATATTTCATGTAATTTAAAATACGTAGCCATATGGCCAGAGGCCAGAGTACCATTATTATGTTAATTTCACAATCAACCCCTTCAACATACCCCCGATATGTACATTATAAATCCTGGAACGATGATCAAAGGAATTCATTTCGAATTATATGTACACCTCGATTGCCCGACGTGTCAGTCATTTTTATGGCGCGATGCTTTTCTTCCTCATCTTCCACGCCCGCGCGGTAAAATCGCTTATTAACTTTAATTGAGTTTAGAGTTACATATATCCACCGTTCGATGTACATGCATAATTCATATTACCGCGCGTGACCATTAGTTATTACATACTTGATAAACGTATTTCAACTCTTAACCCGATGGCCACTATGGCCGGGGGCTTTTAACCATTAGACTGCCGTTATTTTCTCATGAAAAACGTGGTTTTTTTGCAAAAATTTATGTACATATACAGGGTATCTCATCTAACGTGAGCAACTTAAATATCTCACTTATTTTTAAAGATACAACAAAATATGAGGGGACAATCTTATTTGGTTGGAAGAGGCAAATATTGTGGTAAACAAATTAATTGTATTTTGGCGGTAACTGTTGTCTGGAAAAATGTGAAAAGGAAAGGAGAGGGGAGAGGGAGCGTTTCGTCCTGGGCCTGCTAGTGGACTCGTCAGTAAGGCTACCTAGCAGACCCTGCCTTAGACGCGGGGATATACGATGGTCGGTTAAGGACGTATATATACGAACGAGGAAGGCTTCAGGTAGTTGCGGGAAAGGTGTCAACTCGGTAGACCTCTGATGGCGAATGTAGGAAGGAAGGTAGTGCCGCCACAGTATGAAGGTTATGTATTTCAAATTTTCTGTCATCGATGTTTCTTAAATGGGACTACATATTTTTAACAGCGTGGCGTAATAGTTTGAGGTCTAGACTAATTCAATGACTTATAGTAGTGTGACCTTCATTTGATCTTGAGTACGAAAAATCCACGAATGTAAGGACGTAGATTTAGATAAAAAAAGCAACTATGATAGAAGGATTAGTGCAAAAATGTGTTGAAGTAGATGGACATCACTTTAACCATTTGTTAAAATAATTTTTCTGAAAATCAAAAGTAAGTGAGATATAGATGTAGTGTCCCAAAAAGGATACTTCCGGCAGGGTACGATAGTGAAACTTTAATGTGTTTCTGGGGGTTTTTGATATCACTGATTACGACTCTGAAGTCATATTTAAATTTTTTCAACTATAAAGCCATCAAATTATAGAACTTTCCTTCAGCATTACTCGTAGCTAACGACGTGGAAAAATTCAAATTAAATTTTTCTACATTTGTTTTAGTTCAGTATTATTTATATAAACACTCACGCATACCACACGTTTCAGCGTTCACTGTTTATTAACCTCTAGGTCGCCGACACTTTTTCATAAAAAAATGTTCTTTTATGTATATTGTATATGACATATGCACTGCGCTGAATTTCAAGTTTGGTCAGTGTCCCAAAAGAGATACTCCCGACATCCTAAAGGTTGAACAGCTAATGGAACCTCTCGAAAACAAAAGAAAATGAAAAAACTGGAACGAAAGAGCGTAAGCATATACGTAATTCTCGTCGAGTAAAAAATCGACGAGCCGGAAGCAAAAGTTTCTGGCGACCTGTCTGCGGTGGCCGAGGCTAATGGGTTGCGAACTTCTGTCCTTGAATCCGTCTGATGCCCCGGAACGACTCAATCAAACTGTAAAGGATCTAGGTCATCAATCCACCGCATGGAAACGATCGATACGCGTCTGGTTCACGGGCCGCGGAGTAATGGAGGCAAGTGTGTCACTGTCTTAACAAGTTTCAGGCAAATTTAATCGTCCGTGCGTGGAGAGTTGTGTGTACCCTGATGCAAATTCAACGAATCTGCATCGATACTAAACGTTTCACATAATTCATATTTAAAAAATTTGCAATGTTGATGAGCAATTCATTAAAGTATGTATACTGAACACAATTAAGTGATCGACACTTTTCTGTCTTTGTATAATTGTCGTGGAATCCGAATTGGACTCGTTAATCCTCAGACGACGGTGTCTGGGCCCATTTTGACACAGAATTTCAAAAACTTTGCTAACAATTTCAATTTCCAAAAACTAACTGAAACGTACATGTGTTTATATTAGTATTTCGAAAGATGACCAGAATATTTTAAGGATAGTCTTTTCCAAACAGACTTAAAGAAAAATGACAAGGGATTTATCTGGACACAGATACCTCCGTCTAATCAAACATCAAAAAAGTTCGTCTTTCGAGGGTTAAGCATATAACGTGGATCAATCTGAAATTATAGGATACGTCAGAATTACGTTGAACACGGTGTGGATGATCTAAAGATCTAGTGTTCGGACTGATACCGCATTGATACTATCGATACCTAGTCGTAAAGATTGATCAGGTATAGGGTACTAAGTATCAGAGACCAAAAAGAATCGACACTTCTTCGGTACTTAACGCGAAAATATCGATACCTGTTTGGTACTTCTACAAAAATACTTCATCAATGTATAGATATCACTACTATATCAACCGAATAGGAATTCTTATGTCTATAAAATACTTGAGGAAATTTAATTCTAGTGTCCATGGTATCGATACTTATTTGGTTGCCGTAGTATTGATATTGCTTGGTATCGCTCCAAAATGCATCAGTATTGAAAGTTACTACCGAGTATCCGAAATTTCGATGCTTAGGTATCGAATTGTTTGAGCTCCATCAGTACGTATCGTATCAGTCCAATTACTATGCAGATCATAATATCCATATGTAAACTCTGATTAAGACAAAAGCTTAATTTCTATGAAAAAACAGTGGTTATATTACGAATAACGTTGTACTGAAAATTTAGAAATATCTTTCTGGAAACTACACTAGGATTGACACATCAGCTTAAAAGGATTTTCAGAAGAGCTGCCCGAATGTTCAGTATCCGCAATATTAGCAACGGTTGATAGTGCTCTGGCACGAAAGCCCTCGTTGCATCCGTTCGATCATGATATTATCCCGGGGTCGTTCCTAATCTTTTCCGCCGCTAGGCCGAAGTACAAGGACTCTGTATTATTGTAATGGAGGCTGTAGATGGAGGGTGGGGGATGAAGGCGATGAGAAAAAGAGGGGGCCAACAGGATGTCGGTTAATGGACTTTCCACTTCACGAATCGCTCACTCCCAGAAGTTGCTGACTCAGCACTAAAATTACGACAGGATCATCGTTGGCGACGGACACTCGCAGCTGTCGCAATCCTTTCTCATTTATCCCCGCTTTAACGTCTACTTTTTGAAATGTCTTGGTTAAGTTAATAGAAAATTAACTGGCAGTGGAACCTACAACATTCAGCGCACACCTACTCCAATAACAAAATTTTGGGTTTTAATTACATTGAACTCAACACGTTAACTTTTTACGGGCCAAGTGTACGAATATACCTGTCGAGCACAGAAAACTTTCATTACAATTGTCTACTGGACCACAACAGATTAATATGAAATTTTACATAAGCCTCTTAAATTATCTCCTACATTGTACTGAATTTATTTCCTATTTCCTCTGTTACCTATAACTTTCTACATAAACCTACTTTAATACCTTGAATTTTGTGTTTTAATTACATTGAATTTAACATATTAACTTACATACAATTGACACTTAATTACTTTACAATGTACAATGGATTACAACAGGTTAATATGAAATTTAAGTAACCCTCTTAAGGGGTTACACCACCATAAGACGTATAAAAACAGGTAAAGTTTAAACATTGTTTTCATAGGTAATTATTAAATAATAACATCCATTATCTAATTCTTTAATAATGTTTAGAGTTGATTTTTTTTAGGTCAAATGGATTTGTTTTTTAAACTACGACTATTTCTATAATTATTACAATTTTTCTAGCATCACACGCTACAGTAGGGATAATAGACTTTAATTTATAAATCAATATAAATTTTTGATTCTACACGTTCCAATCCTTGTTGGGGGTGGCGGCCATCGACCGATGTTTTAGCAGAAGAGGTGTCAGGAATAGGGAATAACTTCGTCATTCTCTGAAATATTTACTTTTTAAAAGTTGTAAAACATAGTTTAAAGTTACATTTATATCCTTTGAAAGAATCGAAAGTTTTCATTTAATAATTACCTATGAAAAAATTACCTATGAAAAAGAATGCCAAACTTTACTTATTTTTAAACGCCTCAACCCTTGCCATATATGTATATGTAACATCAAGTCAGACACGTAATGACGATTTCAAACTGGATTTAGTAAGCATGTGCATTATTCGTTTTCTTTGAGTCCAAGCGAAATATTGTTTCATTGATACTAACATTTAAGTTTTAGAGTAAATGCAACACTTGCCATGAATGGAATTCCTTTCGTATCTAGGAAAATTATTAACGATAAAGTAATTCTTAAGAGTGCAGTCGTAAAAAAAATCGCAAGACAAAGGGTTAAAATTATCTCCTACTATTTGAATAAATTTATTTTCTCAAGCAAAAACGTTCGAACGAAATATCCCAAGAAACCGTATTATACCTTTCCGCGAGTCTATCACGATATCATAATATCTCATCGTGCGTAAGATCCGCACTGTTTCCAAGTACGCATGTCCAACTTTCCGTATAATTCCAAGACCCAAGCGTAAAATGGAAACAGTACTCACTGTAATTATCTTTTCCCGACCCCCAGCCCCCAAGGTCGAACTCCCTTTTAATGCGCGCGTCTAATTAATTTTTTTTTGCAAAGGCTAGTATAATTATTTGATCCGAGCCTGTCCATGGCAAACTTTTTTTTATTTACCCCTCGTTTCACTTTGTTGTCCGCGCGGAGAGAAAGTTACCGAGGTGACTGTAAACCTACCTACCTACCTACCTCTGGCGGGGAACCACCACCACCACCGGCTAATGTTTAAATAATAAAAGTCTCCCACGAGACGGAATTAAATCTCATCCGGAGAGAAAGAGCTTCCGGGGCCCCTGTGGCGTGTTGTTTCCGCTCGACCTCGCATCACGAGAGGCCGCCGTTACGCGGGGCAAAATTGATTCCGGGGTGTCGGGGGTGGGGGTTAAATCGTCGCCGCGGAATCGAAACGGGAATTTCACGTTCGATAGTATTATCGATCGAGAAAGAAAGAAAGAGGAGCGTGGCTTCCTCGCTACGGACGATTTAGCCAATCGTTGTTTTTGGCCCCCGTGTATTCCCTGCTACTCCATTTTCCGGGCATTCGTCTTCGGTGCCAAAGCCACGTTTGTTGTTCGTGAAAATAGCACAGAGCGTGTGCTAGGTGGAGGATGGAGGAAGAGGGGGACAACGGGCAGGGAATAAGGCGAGTTAGTGAAATCGAATTCCGGGGCAAACTTCCTTTTTCGGCTCGACTCGCTTTAAATTGTCCCCAGGCGGTCGCCTCGGCAATTTTTGTTCTGCGAAATCGTCTTTCGAGCTTCGAGAAAAGCCACTTTATTGCTACGGTTAATCGGTCGTGCTCCGTGGTACATTAACGCCTTTCGTTTCCGCTGTAGCCATATGGCTAGAAATTAGGCAATAACATAGTAGTATGTATAATGGACAGTAAAGGCTTTATGAGAGTTGTATAGGAAGTTCCTCCTGAGAGTGTCTACTTCGTCCCCACCACTGGGGGGGTGGGAGGAGGGGGCGTGGAATCTTTCAAGCGCATAATTTATCCCCCCCCGCCCCCTAACACTTTTGTTGCCGAGAATCGGGCTCCGGGCAAACAATAGATTTGTGAGGTGTTGTAATAATTCGCGGTACACCGTTAAAATTTTGAAACAGTTCAGAGTTTCAAGCTCTCATGCAGCTTTTACTGTATTCGGTTGTTGTATAATAAATGTCGTTTCTCAACGCGCTACGTTTTTTGTACTTTAAGTTGGAATAACTTTAACTCGGTCAGGGTAACTTTATCCCAAGTCAGAAAATGATCGTTTTCGATTCTGCAGCTCAGGAAATGGTGAAATTAAGTTGATTTTTGTGTGAAAAGGTATTTCACGTAAGGATACCTGCAAAAGAACTGCAGAAGCGAAAATAATCACATTCTGACCTTGGAATAAAATTCACCCTGGCTGAGTCAAAATTGCTACCTTAACTTACGGTATCTAAGAATCGTTCAACATGGTATCAAGAAGCTCGTAATTCGTTGATATGAATTTGTCGATTCGACTGGATCATTCTTCGATTATAAATTTTCTGTTCAAAATACGCCGTAATCGTTTATACCTTGCAGTTCAAGACAGACTCTTATTAAGGTAAAACTAGGTAATACGGTAGACAAGAGGCGTCAATATCCTTTTACGAACATAAATAAGGATGCATCGCTGTAAACGACACGTTCCAACCTACCTCTGTTGTTTAGAAAGACTGCTGAAATATAAGTATCATTATTACGTTTCTTCAAAAAATATACAATTTTTTTATTATTGTCAATAAGACAGTAGCGAGGCATTTTGTCAGCCGGGGCGTAGTATCTAGTTTTATCCTGTACAAGAATCTAATATTTTTTCGTTTCTATGAGCATATAATGGTTTCTTCTAGTCTTGTACATACATATAGATGTCATGGTACAAATTATAATTCATATACATTTTAAGGCTAGTGGGTAAAATGTAACATTACTATCCTTTGTTCCTTTCATTTACTGGAATTCAAAGGTTATTTCCCTGTTAACATTACAACAAATACTTATAAAGCCTTTCCAAACCTAAGACAAATGGATTTTGTTATGTATAATAGTAAAAAATCATTACGATAACAGTAAACAAGTTGCCAAATGGTAATGAACATAAAGATAATGAAGCGTTAAATAGCATTAAACGTTCAAAATATTGAAATCTTCTTGTGAATTATCTATATGTGATGTAATATAGGCGAAAATACAGAACTGTACTTTTTGAAATTATTAAAGATTTTTAGGATGAAAGGGTTAAGTAAGTTACTCGATATTTCAAACGTTCATATACATTATCCAGTTCTAGTGGCACTCCAACTAATTCAATCGAAGGCAACACTGAATTTTAAGTTTGCATCGATTAAATTCCCATCTTTTATAATTCAAAACTACATTAGATTCGAAAACGTAACTTACACAATTAAATAAAACAGATAAGCTAAGAACCATTTTATCCAAATTTCAGTTTTCATACTCAGTGAAGTAGTCGATATAAAAATTTGGTTTGCCTCGAACGCTTGAAAATGCTTCTATTCTTCGTAATCGTACCGTTTCATTTAGGCGACTTTTGGCCACGCTTGTAATCAATATTACGCACGAATAGATAGAGAAATAAACGAGTGGAGCGAAAATAAGAAAAAAGAACGGAGACGATGATTCTGAGCACGAAGGACTATTTGTCAATCAGTCTGACCATCGATCGTGGACACTGCAGGCCGAAGGTTTTCCAATTGATCTATTTCGTTTTTTGCTAGAGTTGTTTTCTTTGTCCATGTCCCTTGCTTCTCGATCCCGTGTTTGAAATGTAATTCCGACGACCAGACCTCCTTTGAACTTTTTCAACAATTTAGTATATCTACACAGAGGAAATTTAAATTCTTTTATTTCTTCTACTTACAGGTTGTTAGCTGAAAAATACTACGTTTCATTTCTGACAGAGCATTAGATTGTGCAGATCATTAAATTTGCCTTAATTTTTTTTTTACTTCAACTCACTAAAAAAGTTATTCATTTAGTGTATATGACTTCCTTTCTTGATACAAATTCAATCATGTATTCAATCAAACATCAAATCAATCATTCTCGAAATCTTCATCAAGTGTCAAAATATTTGAAAAAATTATCCTAACAGATAACTAAACAGTAAGAGTCTTCCATTTGATTCGCTGCAAAAGTGCAATAAGCTGAATCTACAATAAAACGCACACACTCAAACCTTTTCTAGTAACATTTTTTCACATCACCAGTATGTCTGAAAACATTCGTCGTCAAACTGTATGCATCTCACTCAATATACAAAACATGACGTGAAACGAAATCTACACAACTACCCACCTATACGGTCTTTATTCTCCATTGTATAGTTTCCATATGTATCATATGAGCGTTACTAATTCCATGAAAAGCTCTTCGATCAGCTTGACGGATGCCTGTGGCGGCGCAACAGATTCCGATTTCCTTCTGTAAGCCACGTGCAATTTGTCCAAAATCTCGTTCACATGGTAGCACTTGAGATCGTGGACATAAGGGGATGTAAAGTCGGCGTCGTTTCCCTCGTTCAGACGTTCGCGTACGTTCGGGTAGAATTTCGTATGACCTTTCTCGTGAGCGGGACAAACATAGGACCATGGCAAACGACGGTGCAAAGCGGTCCAGGTGTTGCGGTTGTACGGCGGACGAAAGATGCTCAAAAGCATCTTACGCACTCCACCTGTTTCTATGGCGTGGATCATCTCTGTTTCATCTTTAACATTAATGAGTATCACAGTTAACATTCGCACGGCGAATGTAGGGTCCAACCTGACCCACATGTGTAGATATACAAACATACTATACAGGGTAAGACAAAAATAGGATTCATAGCTTCTAGGATAGATAGTAGGTACTCGGCAAATGTTGAAACAAAATGATAATAAACATGGCACGACAAATTAATTTTTTAAGAGTTATAAACAATTTTTTGTTTCAGTTAAAGCGAGTGACTATCTCACATCGGGAGCTATCGTATCGTACGAAAACAATGAAGAAAATTGTAAAAAAAACTGAGAAAAATTGTAAAAAACCTTCTTTAGCCAGGAACAGAAGAAATGATGAGGTGATCCATTGTTTCCATACGGTACGATAGCACCCGAAGCGAGGTAGTCACTCGCTTTAACACTAGAACTATCACACCAGTCAAAATGACTGGTTTTGCACTTTCAGTTTAAAATTCCTACTTCATGTTACATTTTTTGTCCGTAATGATATGATGACTTTTGCAGCGAAAACTAAAGGTGCAATATAATGAATTTTATTTTTGTTTTATTTATTCAGAATCAAAATAATTTTGTATCATGGCTAATGGCTATTTATACTAATACCAGTCATTTTGCCTGGTACTTCTCAAAGTGGAAAAGTATCCTATAATCTGTTTACTGAACCCGAAATCGTTTATTATACAGGGTGTCCCAAAAATGTCCTCCGACCCGGAAATGGGGCACTCGGGGGGTGAATTGGAACAACTTTTTCCTTAGCAACAATGTAAAGTGAGGCTTCGTTACCGAGATATTAACGAAAAACCGCGACCAATCAGAGCGCGAGTTTGCCAGCCGAGTTCCCGCGCTAGCGGTGGCTACGCGCTACGCTTGTACTACGAAATTCCGAACAAGTAGGTCACCATGCATCGCAGGAAACCGCGTATAATAATAGCAAATAAACAAGACGTAACAAATAAAATCATACTTTTTATTATCTGACGTTTGTTATTTAAAGAGATTAATGAGTGAAACGTAAATGTAGGCAAATTATGTTTAACGTAAAAAGACGAATGCACATTTACATTTTTGTAAATTCCTTTGTACGAATTTGTAAATTTCCTTTTCAAATAACGTGTGAACGAAAAGGTAATGTAACAAAGAATAAACGAGAAGTGATTGTAGTTCGGTGAAATTAATAAAACAATAATGACCAATAAACTGAATAGAACTCACCCTTACGGAAATTCACCTGCAGCGTAGAAACCTGCGTCAGTAGGTCAGTGTACCGA
>NW_015373912.1:135839-136188 GCF_001272555.1 Dufourea novaeangliae | reverse complement strand
TCGCGCTCTGATTGGTCGCGGTTTTTCGTTAATATCTTGTAAACGAAGCCTCAGTTTAAATTTTTGCTAAGGAACAAGTTGTTCCAATTCACCCCCCGAGTGCCACATTTCCGGGTCGGAGGACATTTTTGGGACACCCTGTATATTTAGATAGATTTATCGATGTTTGGTCATGAAATTGTATCGGACGCCACATCTTATCTGGCGCCACAACATAAACATAAACATAGCCGCGATGGAACGTAACATAGTCATCGATGCCGTTTCTCACGGTCATTCTGTATACCATAGTCGTTGGAATAGGACCTAATTCTTTAATTATTATAATTATATTATTATAGTTATTATA
>NW_015373912.1:120366-129925 GCF_001272555.1 Dufourea novaeangliae | reverse complement strand
CTCCCCCCCCCCCCGCTCTAACTTTTTAATAAGGTTCAGCACAGTAATAGAACCTGGAATTCTGAAGAAGATGATTTGTTTTAGTCTCATATGGCCATTTGTTTACGAAATATTTCATGTTCAGTGCCGAGGAGCCTTCGAACACTCATTGATAAGTTACTGTATATTGTAGTAAACATTAAGACACTTACCGAACAGGAAGTAAGTATAATAAAATATTACGGAGTTGTTAAAAGTCCTAAATTAATATTTCTTTGGGAGGTCTTAAAGCTCGATGGACAACATTCATTTAAGTATAAAGTAATAAAAGTGGCCAAAATGTATCATTTTTAAGGAAAGTTACCCTTTCACCGTTCAGGTGAAGTGTCCTAATACAGTAGACATTCGTTTCCCACACTAGTTGGGGCTGTAGCGGGCCAGAATTCCAGGAACCGTGGAGGAAGCAGACGCCAGTTACCCGAGCGTTTTCCCCGCCACACGGCCGTTCAGTCGTGCGACGCAATTATATATAGGGTGGGCTGAATATGCGCACTTTACGGTTAGATTAATTATCTCCGTTATTTATAGAAATATCAGAAAAGTTTATTCACAGAAGTTGTTCAGTATGTAGAGGACTATTACTTAGCAGTAACAAGTTTTTCGTAGGTGGAGTATCTTCTAAGTTTTCAAACTTAATTATGTTATTTTTATTAATGATACTGAAATAATATGGAATAAAATACTTTTACTACATAAATCGATTCTTCGAAACATTCTGCGTAAAAAAGTATTAAGGTATTATGTGAAAAGGGTAATAATTCGTGACATATTTTAGTGGCAAATGTCTAGCTTGGTTAGCATCTGTTACCCATTATGTGTGATCCGCGAGACAAGAAGCAATCAAATTGCCACCAATATTCATTGCACCAATAAAAACATTATTAAAACTGTATTATATACACTGCGCTTTCCGTGATGAGATATGCAAGTTAAACGCGACACTGTTTCAGCGTGTTCCGGCCTAGGCGTCCTGGGCGACAGAGTAGGGTACGCGCGCGTGTGTGAGAAATACGTATGAGCAAGGACGTGGCTTTCGTGCAGATAACGGTGGCGCGGAAAACAAATGTCTACTGTACATACTTATGAATAGACTGCGGAGGTTTATGCATTTGTAGCATCCCTTAACTTGGAAAATGCGATAAAATAAACGTTTTAATATAGGTTGTTTCACCTATTTACGTGTTATTATTACCATAGTAAAGCCTCCAATTAAAATTCCAAATTCTGCGTCCCTTCAATCTCAGTCGTTAGTATCTAAACCTGTAAATTTGCATAAATTTCCGCAGTCCACTGATAAACAACAATGTATGCACGTATTTTCTAGCTATATACTACAATAACGGTACCTTTCCTATCGGTGAATCGAAAATCCCTCGGCACCACGAACTCCTCCATGAGCAGCTCGAGCCCAAACGGGTTCATCTCGTTCAGCGCCCAGATCACCGCCAACTTAACGAACGTGCGAATGTCCGCGTCGATCCGAGCGTTCATCAGCGTCAACGTGACCTCCTCGCAGACCGCTTCGAGTACCATCGTGCTGACCAGAAGATCCTCGTCCTCCGTTCCGTCGAACGACAGCTGCTTGATCGACTGCGAAATACGCTCCTTGGACTGCCTTAACCACTCCCCTGTCTCCGATGTCCGTTGCCGCTTGTCCCACTCCTCGTAAGCGGCTTTCAGATCGAACTCCCCCAGTAAAAGTGTCCTACCATTTCAAAGGAGGGGGGGGGGGGCAATTAAAAGCGGTCTGGTCGCTAGAAAAGGGAAGAGAGAAAGACAGGGGGAGAGGAGCCGCTGGGTCAGCTCTTTTGATAATGAATTCCCCACCCCCTGTACGTTTGTGTGTCGCTTTAAAAAATTTATTACACTTGCTTTTTCACTGGGGTGAACCGAGACAGGGTGAAAAAAAGGGCGGGAAATGAGAGGGAGATGGGCGAGCGAGCGTCGCCTGTGAAATTTGAATAATTTATTTTCATTAATTTCATGGATGGAAGGAACGCCGAGGAGTGGTTGTCGTGATTCCCATGAACATTCGCCCTCCCTTGTGTTGATCAATTGCTTCTTATAAATACTCGTTTCTGCAGTCGCCGCGAGGAAAGAAGGAATAGCCGGGGTGAGAATGAAATTTTGAATGATTTTTCTTATTGTGGTCGCTTCGTTCGTGCGCATCGTAGGGAAACGGGAGTGATGCGATTTTGAGCAGAAACGCGTGTTATTACGGGGAATACGTTTAATATGCTTCAATTTTGCTGGGTTATTACGCTGATTACTTGGAAAGGAAAGATGCTGATTTCTATGAAATTCTGCACGATTTGATGATACAGGAAGTTAGGGAATCATATTATGTAGATTAATAATGTCGAGTTATCATAACTAGGATTATTCCAAGTACGTTGATCAATGATACCTCGATCACGAGGTCACTGAAGCTGCTATTTATGTTTTGGCAGTCACTATTCCTATTATGAATGAATAGTTCCTTTAAGTTCAACGATCTACAGGTGGTCACCAATGTATTCGGCCACCTTAGGCATTAAGCAAATTTCACGTGAAATTGTAAGTAGATTTGCAAATAAAAACTATATCAAAACCTAGTAATACTACTTTACTGTAAAATAAATCAGTAAATGTTCATTAAAAATAGGTTTCGATATAAGTAGTTTTTTATTTGCTTTTTCTTACCTGCTTACAATTCTGCGTAAAATGCGCTTAATGCCTAAAGTGGCCGAATAGTTTTGTGATAAACTGTAGATACTCACATCAATGACTATTAAATATCAAGAGGATGAACCAACATTTGTTTTTCGAATGTAACAGAATTAGTTAAAATTTATCAACCTGACGGGGGACCGCGGTCTCCTATTTAAAGTAGTTTGTTTGTATTCATCTTCATAGCCACTGGACGTAAAATATCTTGGTCTAGGTGTAAGATTGTATGGTAGATATCTGAAAATAATGCATAAAATATTAAAAACAATCATGCAATGACACTTAATAAGAGTATAACTGAAAAATGAACTTCGTGTCGGAATCATGATCTCTGTTTTCATTAATAACATTTCAAATACAATACAGTAAAGATCCTTTAATCCTTTAAGGACGGCGCAAGTATTTCCTTTCTTCCCATTAGACCGACGGTATGTGGTGCCATATACATTATTATAATCTGTTAATGAACCAACCTCTGGGATATTTTTTATAGCTATATTTAATGTAAGAGTGCATCTATGTGGCCATACAGAACCTGTATAATGAATATAATTTGTTCGCTGGGAACGGTATGAGAATCGGTGTAATGCACCGACGCCATACCAGAAGGGTTAACTGCTCGGAATTCGGAACTCCCATGCGAGCAACTAGCGGACAGGAACATTATTCCCATTACTCATAAATATCGAGCCTCCGCAGCTGACGTTGGGCTGTGGTCCTAGGGGTACCGACTTCGGACGATTCGCCCGACGCCAGACGTTGGCTGAACGTTTCAACGTATCGGGAAATACTGCATGGTTTCGCAGTAACCAATCAGATAGGCCGACGTTTGACGAAAACAATGTGACGACCGATGCGGTGACATTGTGACCACGGCCTTGGTATATTACCGGAACAGAAAAGGACAGCGAGCCAAAAAGAAAGGAGGACTGAGCGTCGACTCAAACCACCCTATCGAGACGCTGCGCCGTCGAGTCACCGACGAAGGTGTAAATGCTCTTCCGCGCATCGGTGACACACGCTAATGCAACCATGAAACATTTTTAGTTTTGCTTCTTTCTTAATGAAACTCCTACTAATTTATTGGTGAGATTTTTCTGATTAAAATGATACCAAGCAAGACATAATTTGTGTTCTCAGTAACACTACCCGTTAATCTGCTCGTTCTATACAGCTGCGCGCGCACACTCGTTGCGATGGCAGAAACGGATCGTGGCGGACCATGGTAAAAATGCGCTGCTAATACGATGACCAATACGGTTGCTTCCCGCGAAAAAAAGGTAATGCTAGCCTATCATGGGCGTCTTTTCCCCCACGAAAGAAAGGTGGAAAGGAGGGCGTCAGGTAAGGTAAGGGAGAGAACGGGAAGTTGTACGAAAGACGTAGAATGCAATTGTGAAAGGCGCGATTCTATGCATTATACATATACATATATACGCTTGACCAGTTCCGGGGAGAGTCCCGCCCAGTAGTGGAGATAACTCGCTAGCAGTTATCGGACAGATCCCTTCGTACAATTAAAGGGTATTTACTGTACTTCTTACAGAATAAAGACGTAATTACATAGTATTCTCTTACTCTATATTAATGTTTTTGGACAATATTTACAAAACTACCTACTTTTGTTTCCAATTCTTCACTCGTTAATGTTCGTTGATTTTATAATATAAAAAGTCTTTGGGCCATCCTTGAAATTTCATGGAATTATTATTTTTTTATTCTATATTATTTGGAGGATGCTTGAATGATTTTCCTTATTGTTAAATTTCCTATTTACCTCGTGAAGTAACTCTCAAAAGGAAGCAATGTAAAATCATTAATTCTAGAAGTTCACAATTTCAATAAAAAAATTCGTTGCAACATTTTCAAATGCAAAAAATAATTTATAATCATTCATATCTCTCAAAAAGGAAGGTATATTTTTTCAGATCTTCATTTTCAATGTACCTCAGATCTTCCTTTTCAATATACCCTAAAAGTATGACAATAACATTCTTGTTAATACTTCGAATTCTAATTGCCATCAAAATTTGATGACACCGAATTCGAAACATAAATTCCGTCAAACGAATCGATATTACGAAAAGCGGGAAAATACGCTCGGGGATTAATAATTCAAGTCAACATTAATTTAGGAAAATGAAGCTTAGGCCGTTGAACGAATGAAGAGAGAATCCCGCTTATTTAGCAGGAATCCAGGCTTTTAATTCGCCGTTATTTACCCTCGTGAAACGAGTTTTTCCAGGACTGTGTGTACCGAGAGCCACGAACGGGAGAGATGGGGTTGGACTATCGCAAAACGAGCAAACCGTCGGGGGGCGAGCAATGCAACTTCCGTCCGTTTAAGCTACCCTTGCCCGTTCGAAAAGATTATGGGGGAAGGGTCCATCTTGTGCAGTTTGTTGGACCTTTTTTTGGTAGGCGACGATTAGAAGGAAATTGCGGGAAATGTAACTGCAATGGCTTCGCTCAATTACGGCCGGCTGACCGTTCGAGACGCTACCCGCGGCTTTGCCTTTTCTACGGTTTGCTGGACCCTTTGGTAGCTGGTGATTGGACGGAAATTGCTGGAAAAGTAACCCCATAACGGCCCTCGCCCCGGTCCTTGGTCGACGGATCTCGAAGTAACCACGGGGACCACGTTAATTTTACACGTGCATGGACGACCGTGGTTTCAAATTTAGGATTAAATTTCAATGATAGGAAACCATGGCTTTGAAGTACTTTCGTCCCTTTTACGTTGCTGTACTTTCCGCAGAATGTTTATTTAATTAGACTCCAAAATTAAATTACCGGAGTAAACCTGTTAGTCTATTATTTTTCAAAATTGTATTTTTTACTAGATTTACTTGCTTTTGAGGGGGTGGGCTTTAAATGAGTAAGAGACGGTTGTACAATTTTTCAGCTAACTATTATCACTGATTATATATATATATATAAACTTTATTGATTCCCCTAGGGGTTACAATTTCTCCTACTTTTCTCGCTCCTTAGGAACTACGCTTACCCTACGCACTTACAGTTTCTATTTTCTTATATCTACCCCCGCATGTCCACACACACCCCCTTTCCCTATCTTGGACCTCCGCTTCCGCTCGTCTCACCTATCACTCTCATTTATTCTATCATTCGTTCTCCCATCCATTCTCCCTTTTCTTCACTCCTTCTCTCCTTTCTTCCACCTTCCTCATCCATTCTTCTCCCTCCCCCTCATCTCCTAACACTTCCCTTACCATTTCGTGCCACCCCATTTCTTCTCTCCAACCCATGCATTCTTCCCACACATGTTCCCACGTTTCTTCCCTCCACCCACAGATCCTGCACCTTCTTTTTTCCTCTTCCAACCAATACCCATTTTCCCTCATCTCATTGCCTAACCTAAATCTGGCCACCCTGTGCCACCTACCTTCTCCCCACCCTTTCATCGGGTACCCAGGAATCCCTCTTCCTTTAACCATTTTGTACCAATGTATTGTACTTTGAATTTTCTATATTTTTCCACCTATCCTCCTCTTGTAATCTTCTCTCTCTATTCACTATTTCCTCTCCACGTGGCTCTCCTCCTTCTCTCATTCCTTCTATCTCTTCCACTGACCATCCCCCTTCCTCGTAATACTCCCTTCAATCCTCTTCCCATCCCTCTAATACTTCCCCTTTCCTCGCCCACCCTTTTATTTCTTCCCAACACCTCCTTGCCAGCTCTCCTCCTTGTCCCTCCTCTAATTTCCTTTCATATCCCCATGCTCTCATTCCTGCCTTCCCTTTTAGTTTTGCTCTATGCATCTCTTCTCTTATTATATACCCCGGTGTACTCCTTTCCACCCCTAGTACCCACTTTAGAAACCTTTGTTGCAGCCTCTCTATTTTTACCCTCTCCTTCCATCCCCACACCTCCACTCCATAGTTAACTGTTGCCCGTACCATTTTATCAAATAACCATATCCTTCTTCCCCAATCTTTCCCGAACCTCCTTTTTCCTATCCCCCACACCTGTCCCATCACCGCTGCCCCCTTCTTCACCCTTTCCTCTATGTGTGCCTCTTGTCCCCCATTCCTCATCAAGGTATATCCCAGATATTTGAATTTCTTTACGTCCTCCACCTCCTTTTCTCTCCACCTCCAAGATACCTTCTTCCATCTTCCTCCACCCCTCCTACACCTCATAATCTTCGTTTTCTTCGTGTTTAGCTGTAACCCCTTTTCCTCCAGGTATTTCTCCAGTTTCCCCATCATTCCTTTCATCCCCTCTTCATCTTCTGCAACCATCGCAATATCATCTGCGTATGCCAATGTGTAGATCTTTTTATCTCCCATCTTTACCCCTCCCCAACCTCCTCTCTCCAATTCGTCATCCAGATCAGCCAGCAGTAAGGTGAAAAGGCTTGGGCTGGGTGGGCATCCTTGCCTTACACCTCTCGCCGTCCAAAATCATTTCCTTCATTCTCCCCCACTCTCACCCTACTCACAGTTTCCTTCAGCATCTCCTCCGCTCTCTCCACCAAACCCTCTCTCACTCCTCTCTTCTTCATTGCCTTCAGCAACACCTCTCTGTCCACCGAGTCAAACACCGCCTTCAAATCTACAAATAACACAACCATTCTTCTCTTCCTCCTCCCCACCTGCCTATTTATTAAATAGTTTAGGACATAAATGTTATCCATACACCCTATCCCTTTTCTGAATCCCGTTTGACTCGGTGGCAGTAGATTCTTTGCTTCTACCTCCTCCCTCAGCCTCTCTGCTAACACAGATGCGTATATTTTATACGCCGTCTGTGTTAGCGTTATTCCCCTGCATTCCTCTACTTTGCTTCCCTCCCCCTTCTTTATCACTGGTATCACTATACCCTCCCACCATTCTTCCGGCCATCCTTCTCCTTTCCATACCCCATTGCACACTTTCCACAACCATTCTTCTACCTCTACCCCTCCATATTTCCACACTTCGTTCGGGATGCCGTCTCCCCCCGCCACCTTTCCGTCTTTAAAATTTCTTACCACCCTTCTTATTTCCTCTTTTCTAATCTCTTCTTCTCCATCCTCCTTCCTTCTCCTTTCCCTTCCCTTTCTCACCTTCCATTCCACTCCTCCTAACAGTCCCCTAAAATACTCATCCCATTGTTCTATTTTTATCTTCTCATTATCCCTTCTTCTTCTTTTTCTCTCTCTATTTACTATCTTCCACACATCCTTATCGGTTCTTACTCCCTGCACCTCCTTCTCCCATTTCTCTACTTCTTTTTTCTTCTTTTCTTCGCAGAGTATTTTTACACCTTTCTCATCTCCCTATACTTTTCTCCTTCCCCTCCTTCTTGTCTCCATCTTTTCAACTCTTTCCTCACCTTACTTTTCTCCTCTCTACACTCTTCATCCCACCATCCCTTTTTCTCCTCTCCTTTCTCCCCTCTCTTTCTTGTTTTTCCTATTGCCTCTTTGATTTTCCCTTTCAGATAACTCCAATCTTCGTCCATACTTCTCTCCTTCTTCTCTCCCTTCCCAAAATTTTTTATAAATGCCTTTCCTCCTTCTTCTGTCCAATTTCCTCTCTCTCCTCTCTTCTCCCCGAACTTTTTTCTCCTTCTTTCTCCTCCAATCCCTCTCCCACTCACCCATACCGTTATCGGATGGTGGTCTGATTCTACTCTTTCCTCCACTTTCATTTTCTCCACCTTCTCTCTTGTTTCTTCATTCCCTATAATATAGTCTATCACCGAGTTTCCTTTCCCACCCGTATACGTCCACTCTCCTTCCTCGTCGCCCTTCATATTCCCATTTAGTATTCCCCACCCCTGTTCCTCTAAATATCTGCACAGTTTCTTTCCTTCTGCATTAACTTTACTATCTTTCGATTTCCTACTTCCTACTCCCCTTTCTCCCCCCTCATCCTTATCCTCCCATATTTCCCCTCCTTCCCTTCCTGTCCCCGCATTGAAGTGCCCCCTACAATCACTCTTACTCCTCTTTCTCTATCTTCTATCCACTCCTTCAGTTCCTCCAATTTCCTATCTATGTCCTTGTTTACATAGACTCCAATTATCCTCCACCACTGTGTTCCCCCGACCTTTACTTTTTTCATTATTACCCCTTCCCTTTTCTCTTCATCACCCTCTTCTGCTTCTAATTCTTCTCTCACGCCCATTATCATCCCCCCTATCGCCCGTCCTTTTTTATGTTCCCTCCTGGCCCATTGCACCTCCCATATATATCCTTTTGGTAGCCTTGAACTAACCCATCCCCACTCCTTCTTCTCAACCCACGTTTCACTCATTACGAACACATCCCATTCCTCCAAGGCTTTCCAAAATTCACTGTCCTTATTTTTTAACCCCGCTACATTCCAGAAAGTGATTTTACATAGACTTTTCCTTTCTGCATTTTCCCTCTTTCTTACCTCCTCTCCCCTCCCCCTTTCCTCCTTCACTCGTTTCCCTGCTCCTCAAACCATCTCCCTCCTATTTCATCCCATCTTTTCATCTTCCCATTTATCCATATCTTCATGTATCTTACCTGTACATTTTTTCCTTTTTCCCTTTCCCTCTCCGCCTCTCTTTCTATTTTCCATCTCACCTTCCTTTCCTCCTCCGTGAGCTCGTCATCTATTCTTTCCTTCCTGCCTTTCAGTTTTTTCTTTGCCTCTATCACTTTTCTTTTTTCTTCCTTCCCTGTCATTTTCACCAGTACCATTCCCCTCCCCCCTCTCATCCTACTCTATTTGGTACTTCTTTACCCTATTTGGTTACTTCTTTAATCCCAACCTCCTCCAATCCCATTTTCTCCCATAGCATCTTCATTTCCTCCTTCACCTCTTTCCC
>NW_015373912.1:82558-120317 GCF_001272555.1 Dufourea novaeangliae | reverse complement strand
ATCGCCTCCTGCATTTTATCTTCCTTTTCTTCTATCATCTCCACTCTTTTCTCTATCCTTTCTCTCCTCACCTTCTGCTCCCTCATCTCTTCCTCCCATTTTTTCCTCTCTCCTCTCCATTCCTCTTCTACCCTTCTTCTCTCTTCTCTTTCTTTTCTCATTTCTTCCTTCACTTCTTTTAATTCTTTCATCATTTCCCTTATCATACGTTCCATGATTCCCTCTTCTTTCTTTTGCCCCTCTCCTTTCTTCCCGTTTTTCTTTCCCTCTGGTGATCTATCCGTCTTGGTGCATTTCCTAAACATTCCCTTTTCTACCTCACCCTCCCCCAACCATCTTCTCCTTCTCTCTCCTTCCTTTTTTCCCCCATATACTGTCTAGACTCCCCATGCTACTCCCTACACTACTTGTGGTATCTCTTCTATATCTTTCCTCTTTGTGTAACATCCCTTTTCGTTTTTCCTCTCCCTTCCCTCCTTCTCTCCTCCCGTCACTTTTTTCTCCGTCCATTTATCCCTTTCTTACCCTTTCTATTCTCTTCTATTCTATTTCCTATTTCAAATCTCCCTCCTTATCGCCCGTTCTGTTAACTCCCTCTTTCTCCCACAGATCTCTCCACTTGTATCTCCGTCTTTCTCTTCCTGCCCCGCTACACTTGCTGCCTACACCTAACCTCCAAATGCTTCCTTCTTATCTCTTTTGTTCTTCTGTCTTCACTCTCCTATCCTCTTTTCCCTTTTCACCCTACTAATTTCTCACCCTTTTCCTAACTTCCACACACACTCGTACTTCTTTCTTTCACCACCACACTCTACTTTACTTCACACTGACTGTCACTGTGATTCGTACGACTGTCATGCCCGCGACCAGAAACGGAAGTCCTGATTATATATTATATATTACTATTATATATTTTTGTATAATTATTCTTGATATAATTCTTGAATAATTATTCTCTTTTCACTCCTCTAATGGTAAGGTTCGTAGAGTCATTGTCACAGGTTACTGAATTTGTCTAGAAACACACTATCAAGTGATCCAAAAAAAAATATATGTATTACAATTTCATTTAAAGAATCAAACATAAGCTTCATATCTCTTAAAATAATAATGTTAACAAAAAATTCGCCATAGGACGTTAATTAGCTAATAACCTCGTGGCATCTCTCATATTTCAAACAGTGTGGCGAGCGCTGCGTAATAGGGCGAATTCCGCGGAAGGGAACGGCTCGAGCCGTTTCCCTGAACGTAGCCGACGGCGCGCGCAACGCGGCCCGGCGAGCACGCGGGGTTGACGGCAGGGGGTCCCCGTGCCCCTGGGGTGACGCCACGGCGAGGAAGCGCGAGAGTGTACGTACACGCATAATAAAAACGTATCGACGACAGATTTCCGCTTTGTTGAGTGTACCCGGACCCTATCACCTCAATTGGTGACCCCGACGTGATAGTGGAGTGAAGGAGGTGATCAGGTGTAATTTTAAAACCGTTTCGCGATCCGCGAGTGCCGAGCATGGTGGACGCCGGTGAGAACGCCCCCCCGGCCGCGGCCGGCACAAGCCGTGACACCGACACCGTCGGCATTATAAACCAGCAGTCGTTACGGATTCCACAATTCTGGCCGCACAAAATCGCCCTTTGGTTTAGGCTCGTGGACGTGCAGTTCGCGATGGCGCGAATAACGAAAGACGAGACAAAGTACAACATAACTGTTGCGAACCTGGGAGAAAATCACATCGAGCACGTTGAAGACATAGTGATCAACCCGCCCGCATTAGACCGATACGAGCATTTGAAACGCGAATTGATCAAAAGGCTCACCGAGTCCGACAGTACGCGGGGTGCGAAGACTCCTGGAGGGCGAGGAGATCGGGGACCGAACCCCCTCGCAATTCTTCAGGGACCTAAAGAAGCTCGCCAACTCGTTCATCCCGGACGATTTCGTGCTGACGCTGTGGAAGAGTCGTCTGCCACCGAATACCCAGCGGGTTCTGGCCGCGTCCACGGACCCGAACATTACTTCGCTGACCGAAATGGCGGACCGTGTCTACGAAATTCGACCGGAACCCGGACGCATCGCCTCGGTGGTCGAAAGCTGCGGACTCGATGAGTTACAGGAACAAATTCGGCAACTGCGTTTAGAGGTAAGCGCACTCAGCGGGAACCGACGGCGAGCCCCGTCACGACCCCGACGACACAATCGATCCCACAGCAGGGAAAAGGAGGACCAGGACGACGTGTGCTGGTACCACCGAACCTTTAAGGATCGCGCTACGAAGTGTTGGGCACCCTGTAATTGGAAGGGAAACGAGAAGAGCCGTCCGTGAGCGCGGCGCGCGACGACGGTTCTGTGTCTCGCCGCATCTTTGTCACCGACAGGAGGTCGAAGATTTCTTTCCTAATAGACACCGGTGCCGACCTGTGCGTGTCCCCGCGCGGCCGTGTGCGTGGCCTCGCGAGAAAGAGCGAGTACGAACTTTTCGCGGTTAATGGCACGCGTATCGCGACGTTCGGTACAATCGCGGTAGAGCTGAACCTCTCTCTTCGCCGCGAGTTCCAGTGGCGCTTCGTTGTGGCGGACGTGAATACGCCCATCATCGGAATGGACTTTCTGTGCCACTACGGCCTGCTCGTGGACCCGCGAAATAAACGTTTAGTCGACCCCACGACAGGATTGTCGGCTCTTGGTTTCGCGGCGAACACCGACGCCGCTACGATCAAGACCGTCGTCGGACAATCGGTGTATCACCAGTTGCTGGCGGAATACCCTGATCTGACGCGACCGCCCGTCTCCCGGCGGGAGACGATGAGGCACAACGTCTTACACCACATCAAGACGACGCCGGGACCGCCGGTGCACAGCAGACCCCGCCGCCTCGCCCCGGACAGATTGAGGGAAGCGAAGGCGGAATTCGACCTGATGATCAAGCAGGGCGTCCTCAGGCCGTCGAAGAGCCCGTGGTCGTCGCCACTTCACGTCGTCCCGAAGCGAGACGGTACCTTGCACGCCTGCGGTGATTATCGCGCATTAATCGCCCGTACCGTACCGAACAGATATTCCCCGCTGCACATCGAGGACTTCGGACATCAGTTGAACGGTAAAAAGTTGTTCTCGAAAATCGATTTGGTGAGGGCGTATAACCAAATTCCCGTCGCACCGGAGGACGTCGAGAAAACCGCATTCACGACTCCTTTCGGTTTGTTCGAGGCGGCCAACACAATGTTCGGGCTACGTAACGCAGCCCAGACGTGCCAAAGATTCGTCGACGAGATCACGCGCGGTTTGAGTTTCGTCTACGCGTATATCGACGATTTTCTGATAGTCTCCGAGGACGAGAAGCAGCACCGCGAACACCTGAATACTCTGCGGAAATATACTGCGATTTCGCAAACGACATCGTGCGACCCTACGTGCCCAGGGGTTTGCGGCGGGGCGTTTTCGACTCGTTGCAAGGAATGTCGCATCCGGGTGTGCGGGCGACGCAGAGCCTCGTGACTCGCCGGTTCGTGTGGCCGGGCGTAAATACGGACACTAGGAATTGGACGCGCCAATGCATCTCGTGCCAAAGATGCAAAATCACAAGACATGTGTCTGCGCCCGTCGGCGACTTCCAAGATTTAGCTGGTCGATTCGAGCATGTGCATTTAGATATCATTGCGATGCAATACTCGCAGGGGTGCAGATACTGCCTCACGTGCGTGGATCGGTTCTCCCGTTGACCGGAAGCGGTCCCCATCGCCGACATGGAGGCTTCGACCGTTGCTTCGGCTTTTCTGTCCGCGTGGATAGCACGATTCGGCGTGCCCTTGAGGATAACATCCGATCAGGGACGCCAATTCGAGTCGAGACTCTTCGAGGAGTTGTGCCGACTGTTGGGCGCGACGCATATACGCACAACGGCCTACCATCCCGCGGCCAATGGAGTGGTAGAAAGACTGCACCGGCAGCTGAAGGCAGCGATAAAATGCCACGACACGGGTAACTGGGTCGAAATCTTACCCATCGCACCGCTCGGCATACGCATGGCGATCAAAGAGGACTTGAACGCGACGGCGGCGGAAATGGTGTATGGCACCGGAATTCGTTTGCCGGCCGAATTTTTCTTGCCCAGCAACGAGGTGGCTAGTTCGGATTTCGTCACGCGGTTGAGAAGGCGCGTCGACGACATGAAGCCACAACAGGTCACCCGTCACGGCGCAAGGAAACCTTTCATTTTCAAAGAACTGTGGTCATCACCACACGTGTTCTTGCGCCGTTACGCGATCAGGGGCCCATCGCAACCCCCGTACGACGGGCCGTTTGAGGTGGTCGAGCGAGACGACAAGAGTTTCGTCATCCGAATTAAAGACAGGAAGGTAAGAGTCTCGATCGACAGGCTCAAACCAGCGTTCGTCATAGCCGACGACCTCGAACGACCCGAGAACAGCGGAGAGATCGCTCGCGAGGTGGTCGTCGAAGCCGAAACGCGTACGTCGCAAAACGACGACACGCAGGCGCGCCGTACACCGTTCACGACATGAGCGGGTAGAAGGATTCGTTTTCCGGAGCGTTTCCAAGCCGGATTCGATTGATCGCGAGTGAACCATGTATATACCTGTAAATAGTAGCATAAGTTAGGCATTTAATTTAAACGTAAGTAAGAAGCGAAAACAACCAAAAATCGAACGAACTGTCACGCGAGCGTACCTTCTGGAAGGGGGGGGTGATGTGGCGAGCGCTGCGTAATAGGGCGAATTCCGCGGACATGAACGGCTCGTGCCGTTTCCCTGAACGTAGCCGATGGCGCGCGGGGCGCGGCCCGGGGGGCACGCGGGGTTGACGGCGGGGGGTCCCCGTGCCCATGGGGTGACGCCGCGGCGAGGAATCGCGAGAGTGTACGTACACGCGTCTAACTCGACCGACGCATAATAAAAACGTATCGACGACAGATTCCCGCCTTGTTGAGTGTACCCGGACCCTATCACCTCAACAGTTTAAAAAATAACGGTCTGTACACTGTTCGCGCGGACACCCGGTAGATAGATTATCTTATTTTTTAACGAATTCCCTTTCAGTTTCCCTCGTCACTCGCAGGATCCCGTTCTCCAAACAGGGAACTGGAGCTGGTTGAAGCCGGCTCGAGATTATGAATTCATAGGATGACGCGCGGATACGTTGCCTCGCGGCGGGAAACACTTCGAGATGCCTCGGTTCTGTGAAATATTAGCCATCAAATGTTCACGAACGCGTTCGTCACGCTTCTTACCAAGAACCTGATGGATGCGCTGTCATCAAGTTGTTACGAAGTAGAAACTATGCATCACGCGGTGTGCATAAGACCAGCGAAATTTGTTATAAAACAATTAATTATGGTATGAGATCTCTCCTTGTTATAGATTTTTTAATAGAATCTACTGAATGTGTTATCCTTTAAGAACGACGATCATCGTACAAGCAGAATGAATCGCTCTGTTTACATGATTAGAAGTCTGCTCTACCTGGAATTCATTATTTTTATTACTTAACCCTTTCTGCTTGTGTGATTGCATTTGGAATCATTAACTTATTTAGCGTTTATAACTCATATTATAAGCTTGAAGGTTCCATGTGGCATAGTAAATAATTTAAGACAGAAGGGGTTAGAAAAAACATTAGAAAACAATGTACCTACATTTTTCTTCATTCTGAACGTTTTAGCCGTTTTGCAAAAAATTAATGTTAGAATTACGTTTAAAATAATGGCATATAACACTAAAAAAATTATTCAAAGCCCCTACAGTGCTCTAAAGTATAATAATTTGTAAATGCTATGTTCCCTTCACATAATTGCATAGCTCTAAAGGATTGATTTTTATAATAAACTTTCCAGAAAAATATTTCAGTTTGGTTTCATTTCTCGTACAATAGTGTTGCAATGTTTATGCACATCGGTAGCATATAAACTGTTTTCACTCATTGTTTTTTATTACAAACATAGTATACATTAAATCTGTGGTTAAATGGCAAAATGTGATATCTAATTTTTATCGAAATTCAGATGAAAATTGATCTTCTACGTGTGTCCGTAGATAAAATCTAGAAATTGGCAAAACACGATATTTCTGTGTCATGTAGTTTAAAAAAAAGGCGACGTGGCAATCATTTGTTTTAAAAGCATTACAACTTTTCACAGCTGAACAAGCCTGAAACTTCCTGTACTGTGAAATTTGGAAAACCGCACGTATCGCATTCTGTCATCTGAACACAGAAATATGATATTATCCATATACTGTTATGAATTTTGTAGATCCATTTCTTGCATTTCGTCCCTTTTGCAACGAATGCCATATAATATGGTCGTATTGCAAATACAGGATGTCATAAAAGAATTGCTACCATTTTGTTTTTACATAACAGTGTAAATGGAACAATATAAATACATATTATGTTATCAATAGTTTATTCAGTCTTTCCACTTATGCGTGAAATATGGTATCAGCCAAATAGCCATATCTAGCTACTGTAGAAATACACACTCTTACAACAACATTTATTTTTTAGATGTTTCTTGTGATCTTTCCTAAAGGATCTGCAAACTGTAAATCGGGAATTGAAACCAATCAACGCAAATTTCTCGTACCTATGTAATTATCACAGTAACACGTTGTTGGGGCGTCAATGATCCCACGATAAAATTAGATGTTCCAGACTACACGAGTGTCAAATAAAACCGATAATTCATCATAACTTCAACCGAAAAAATGGCTGAAAAACAAAATGGTAACGCTTCTTTTGCGATACCCTGTATAAAAATTGAAAAATACACGATCGGTGGAACGGAAACGTATATCTGGACTCAGGAGACAAATATATTAAGTCCACTTTTTCTAAAAGATGACATGTTACATGTTTAAAAATTATTTCATTCTAAATCGTTTAGCGTTCAATATAACAATGTAATATAATAATGTAGGTAGCAGTGATATTAAGTCCATATCTTGTTTCGAGTCAAACAGTTGATCACGTAAAAGACTTAATGCAATGTTCACCATTACTAGATATCGAAATTTCTCTTAAGCCCATTCAATAGTTTGAAGGTATCGATTGTTAATCGTGAATTCCTTAACGAACGCTGCCAGGCTTTTGTATCTCTGATTTGCTCAGCTTTAAAGTTTGAAAAATGTGACTAAATATACTCTGGCTCGGGGTCCACGTATGTAGGTAGCTGTCAGATCAGGTGCTTACAGTTCGTGGGACAAATACGGATCCGTAGTCCCGGGTTCATCTTCCAGTATGCTCAGATCGGCGTAACTTTCGCACTGGTCCAACGACCACCACAACCCGGTTTTTCCTATTCCCCTCTCACGCTCCGTTTTATCCTCCTCAAAGTCACCCTCCGACCGCTGATAATCCTCCGCGTGGCGCTCGTAAGCGTCGTACAGTTCGTCGTTCGTGATGTCCGCAAAGATCTCTGAAAGCGGAAATGAAAGTCGTATGCATACACTGGTCGAATCCCCGGCACGCAGCCGGCCCGTTTTATCCCCTCGTTCCCCAGGGAAGGGACGGAAGAACAAGGGGCACAGGCATCTACCACCCACGCACGCAATATAAACAATTGGAAACCTAGCTCCATTGGATTCACGCCGGTGAATGTCAACTGGGAACCGCCAAAGGCCGGTTCGTACGACAAAGCGATAGAAGCGACGATTAGGTCGACTTGGCTCGAAAGGATGAACGTTTTCGATTGTTCACAAAATGACGGCATTTCGTTGTGTGAATATAAATATTCAGAGCATTTGAATGGAAAATTTATTTATTTGCAGTCACTGACGTGACATTAATTCTTGTATGATGTTATATGAAAAGCATAGGGGAAAAATATGGTAAGTCATATTTTTTGTTTTTTTACAGGAGAGCAGTTTTAAAGTTAAAAACTCTCTCAATCAGTCAGTATCACTAAAACTGTGTTTTTCATTGGTTCTGGGGTTTATCACCCTATTGAACATTTCACCCTCTATCACCTTCTTGAATATTTCAAAAATATTATTATAGTTGTCGTAAAATTACATATGTAGAGATTTTAGGCTTTCGTGGCCCGGCATCGTACAGTTCTTACTGTTGTTATAGAGGGTACAGGGGCAAAGGCATAGGACACCACCTGAACCCAATCTGGACCTCCCTCCTCCCAGTTTTTTAATTCTTCAGCTGACCAATTAAAATTTCTTTTGATTGGTAAGTAATGAACTGGAACATGAGCAAGCTCCACTATATTAGAGAAGCACCACAGGGCACACGTCAGTATGTATTTCGAGCGCTAGGAATAACTGCCGCTGGTTAAAGCAATAACACTCTCGGTTAAACTCAACAAAAAGTATTTAATAAAACTGAATATGTTTAACAGTTCACGGAGTATGTACAAGGTGAGAGTTGTAACAGTTCATTAACCTCAAAGGTTCGGTATGCTCACGGTGAGCATTGTAACGGTTCTGGTCTGAAAGAAAACACTATATTAGCGTTCTAGTTCCAAATCTCCCTCCAAAGAGATGTTGGAGGGATAAGTTCCGTGGTGATTAATCAAAAGGACGAATCCTGATGGATAGCGGTTTCTTAACCCCATACCTTACGATTTTTTTGACGGCTGTACTTTTAAGCATTACTTTATCGTTAATAATTTCCTAGATACAAAGAGAATTTTATTCTTAGGGCAAGTGTATTATTAACTCTAAATCTTAAATATTAATACCAATGAAACAGAATTTCACTTCCACTCAGAGAAAATGAATGGTATACATGTTTATTAAATCCAGTTTGAAATCGTCATCACGTGTCCGATTTGATGTTATAAGGCAAGGAGTTAATTGCGCAACGCCTATTGGCCGCGTGTCTTCATTTTCTCAGGTAGGCCTCGCAGGACGCTGCACAAAGGGTCCCTTGTTCCGGGATCTGGATACAAATTCTCGGGATCGTCTCTCCATCACGTACGAGTTTACGATACGTCCGTTGCTATTAGTGATGGGTAATCGAGCTCAGCTGTTCGAGCTTGTTCGAACGAAATGATACTTCGAGCTTGTTCGAGCTACTCGAACGAGCTCGAGTGACAGATTTATGATCTCAAGGGAGACCCGAGGCTTGGCACGCGAAGGCTCGGTGCGTAGAGATGTTATCTGGCCGCTGGCAACCGACCCTCGGATTACAATGTAACACACGGAATGAATCACCCATGAATAAAAATTTAAACTTTTACTCCTTTCAGTGTACTTTCTTAAAAATGTTATGAATAAATGTAGAAGATTCCGACATAAATCGGACTATATTTAATAACATAGAATTCGTATTAAGGGAAAGGTGGGATTATTCATCAGTTTTGCGTTTTCGATGAAGTAAAATAATTGTTTATTATATTTATATCCCATCATTTGCTTACAGACTTAATATTCTTGGAGTATTCTAAGTTGCAAATATTCGTAGTACTTCATAGCACGGTGATTTATTCCGTGTGTTACATTGTAACTAGAGATGGCGTGCAAAATCACTAACGGTGATTTATCATAGAGATCGCCGAATCACGATCACGGTCGTGATTTAACTTCATTCACGAACGTGATTGCGATTTTTGTATCTTGAATGAATTTGCTCACTGCGATTGTAAGTCCTTGATCTTTAAACAGAAAAACGTAATCAATATGATTTTACGATGAATTATTGTGAATATTTGTGTTTTTACGAAATCAGTAGAAAAAAACTAGAAATTCTAAAATAATGATTTGCTAGCTAACATGTAGATTATAATTTATAATCCTTAATTTATTCATTATTCTTCATTGTTTGTAATTATTTCTTCGCTTTATACGATATAACTTGAATTTTTGTTTTGATGTCGTTAATATAAAATATACAGGTTATGTGTCGCGTGTAAAGAACTGTTAGGTTTCTCCACCCATCAGAAACGATCACGAAAAATCACGAATCACTATAAAAAATCACCGTGATTGGGAACGAACGTGATCGAATCACTCGTGATTCACAAGTAGCAATTCACGCCATCTCTAATTGTAATCCGAGGGTCGGTTGCCGGCAGCCGGATAACATCTCCACGCGCCGAGCCTTCGCGTGCCAGAGCCTCGGGTCTCCCTTGAGGTCATAAGTCTGTCACCCGAGCTCATTCGAGTAGCTCGAACGAGCTTCATGATTTTCCCGTACTACTCGAACACGTTCGAACAGCTCGGTTATCCATCACTAGTTGCTGTTGAGAAAAAGTACGACTGGCCTTTTTCTTATTCTAAACAGAAACTGTTATTTTCCAGTCGTACCCAAGTGCTTAAGAAAATTCCGTGTCTTCAATGCGAGGTCATAAATATCTCACAAATAGCACAGTCTATTGCGACTTCAGCGTAAACCTAGACGAATGTCTAGAGTCTAGACAAACCTAAATAGTAGATTTTTGACCCCGTGATGAAGCTAGCTGCAATACTTGCGAAACGTTGAGAAAACATTTCCACAAGGACACGGCTTACACCCAAAAGCTTCAAGAGTAAGAACTGTATTAGAAATGAATTTGTTTTTTACAAAACTTCGTGACCTTATCAACTTTTTCCCCTGCAAATAAACACTTCTTTCAAATAACCATTTCTTAGATTACCCTTAAATTCTCATTGAACTTCTTACATTGAGTTTTTTGTGGAGTTATGAAATTGTTCCTTACAACCATGTATTACATGGAACACCATGTTATAATACCTCCTTCGATAATTGATGATAAACGATTAATATGGCGTTGATGACTTGAAAGTTTCAAGTACATTACATTCTATACATAAGCCCTTGAAAACATTGGTGGTGTAAGTCACTAAATATGCTTTTGAGATATTTATAAATTTAGAAAAAATCTTATGTTTCAACATTGGAACTAGACATACACTGTTTATACACAAGATATCATAGAGTAAAATTTGAGCTATCCTCCAATGATGTTAATTCATCAAAAATTGAATTACACTGTTCATGCTTTCAAGGGTTCATATAAATGAATATTTCCCCATCCTTATATTTTAAGAATAAACTCCTCAAGAATGACTTACTATTAGAATGGGAGTAGTAATCATATTTTAAGTATTTTTCTAGAGGGAATTTGTTAAAGACTGAAGCAAACCTCAAACTTGTGAACCACAGTGTACATTCACCTCAACAATGAAGTATTCCGTGATTAATTTTTAATATAATTAGTTCAACCATAATATATTACAATAAATATCATTACATAATATAAATACAAACGTAAATTCTTTATTCAGATTTAGCCATAGTGATCTATCCATGTTCCACCCGAAATGCGACTCGATTTCCGCTCGCGGTCAAAGGGAAAATATCATAACGCCTGAATTCTTCAAGGTTGGAAAAACCGCAAAAAACAGTTTAAAAATTGATACTGATTACTGAAAAAAATAGAAGTGAAACGAAGCAGCAAAACTTCCGGCTATTGATGGAAACAGCATTTATGGATCGGTGCACGCATCATCGTGGTGAGCGCATTCCAGCGAAACGGTCGAAACTCACGGCATTGAATTCCCCTGGAGATTGTGTTGATCGGCGAAACGTGTCACCCTCCCGAAAATCGTGTCAAACGGTGATCGATGTTTCACCAACGAATGACGATTGATGACTCGCCTGGCCGTATGAAATAAATATCACAGCTTCTCTCGCCCGTAAAAATTAACGATCCTTTACCCTGGACTTATTCAAACTTCAGCTTTTAGTATTTTTCCCATTCAAATGTTGCTATACATAGTTATATATCATATTTGTATTATCTTTGTGAATATCTGATGCTTCACACGGTTGCATCAACTGTGAATGCATAAAATACATGCACAGACTGCAAATTTTATACATTTATAGCGAATTCGAACGCGTAGAATACGGTAGAATAAACAACAGAATCACTTTTATGATTTGTTTTCCATTTTAGAAAACCTTGAATAGACGAAATGAATTTTTCATTTATCCCGATGCTTGTAAAATAGACTATAAACACGGGAATTTCTATAAAATATCGCTGTGTCCTCATAATGATAACAATTCGACGGTTGAATTTACTTCCAACAGTTCTTTGCATTAAAAAATATGTAAGAAAATAAATTTGACACAAATTATTCAGGTATGACACTGTCCAGATATCATATAATAGTTACCTAATAAATATCAGTGTAATAATTATTGTATAAACAGTACACAAGGGTTAAACAGCCATGTTCACGTCTGCTTAACCGTCGTGCACTCCTCCATAAACTACTACATTACTATTCCTTGAATAAAATTGGACCTGAAGTAAAATCGACTTAACCTTAGGACGACGGTGCCTGCACAGGAACATTAAAGCCTCAGTTCCTCTTGGGTTAAGGAAAAATATTTACCTATCGCTAGATCATAATACACGTAAGCTATTAGTTGTCCAATTAATTTTCTAATTCCTAGAATAAAATATATGATTAAAAATAGAATAATGGCTTCGGAAGCAATTGACCCAAACAGTGCACGATGGTTAATGTGTCACGTTTGAGAATATCACGGAGAACCTGAGAAATACAAGATGACGGAAAGCCCCGAGATCCTCGCTCGACTGTACCGATTCACGAGGAAATCAATCTCGATAGATTCTATCTGACTCGATGTATCTGACACTAGTGTCTCTCCTGATATATTAAATGGCACTTTCTGCATTCTTCCGGGCGAAAGACGGTTCCCTCATGAAAACTAAGGTCCTCGATACTCGAGAAACTCACCCACGGGATGCCTGCTACCGGAAACATCATTCTCGCTCGTAACCTTCTTCTCGCCCGTTGTACGGAATGAATCGATATCTACTGCCTCACTCGGTATTTTCTTCTTCTTCCGTTTATTCGAATGCTCGCCTTGCAGAAACGGTGGAAGAAGCGAGGTCAATTTTACGCTACTTATACGGGGTCTCCGGCCGATCGCACTAGGACTCCACTTAATCATAACGTTTCCTGTTTTTATCTCCCTTTTCTCTCAAATTTATGGTTAAGTTTGTTCGAATCGCAATTCTAACTTGTGGTGTTATCACGACTTCGCTTGCACACTTGTATCGTAACAAAAATTTCAGTTTTGTTCAGATTTTGGAGGTTATGTTCGCACCATACGTCGACAAATGACAAAAAAGTATCAACAGAGTAGAAGACAGTTATTTTGGTTCATGGAATCTTAGGATTGGAAATAAATGTTTTTAATTGTTTATTTGTGACGATCGTCTTACGGTTGAACGTTATGATGTTCCCTTTATTACGAGTGATAACAGTTTTGCAGTTATCTCGTAAAGTCCGTCACGCGTCCTTTCTTCGGCACATCCATTATAGCGAGGTCGTAAAAGTTCAAAGTAATGGGTCTTTTGATAGAGGAAACCTAAACTGACGATACTGAAACCGTTGAAAACTATACCGTCTCTCAGTAACGGAGACTGGATATCAACCTCAGTGGTCGCATCAATCTTAATGATTGATCCTGATTTCCGGAAACCGCTGTCGGCGACTCTTTGATGGTGTCTTCCGGACTCATGAACAGTTCCTAGTGTTAGTGTACTTTCTTTAGTAATAATTGCTGAATTATAATATGGAATTTAGTAATAAAATATGATCACTTTTTATATTAGTACAATTTTCGACTTCTCGGAATAAAAATTAATCATATTTTCAACTATATATTTTTCAACGAACATTCACTCTTTTGTTAATTGCAAAATTATGTAGAATACAGTTAATATATTAAAATATTTATTTTATCGCGAATGCATGTGAATTTTACATCACATTTCATAAATAATGCAGCGACGCGTACTTCATTTTTTACAATTTCCACGAAATTTGAATGTATTAACATAAGACGAATTTTGCCTTAATATTTTTTAATAGAATAAAGAACAAAAGAAATATTCCAAAAATTTTATTGTGGTTCAAATGTTATAAATACGCAATACATACGGTGCTACACATTTCATTAAAAAACTTATTAATATTAATAACAGAAGTATTGGACTGCAGTAACTTAGAAATCCTATATTTTTACCACTTCTATTTGCCCGAGACAATCGTGAATCACATAAGAATAAGTTATATTCCAAACTAGTATATAAATTAGAAAATAATCATTTTGAAAAAATTCGTGGTTTGCTCCCTCTTGAATATTTAATCATTATAAGCGTACTGAAAATTACAATGTACTATTTTAATAATTATATAACCCTACTGTATTAATTCTATCTTTAATTAATTTAACAATTCAAAGAAGCTTAGTGCATTAATGCTTTTTCCAGACATTTATTAGATGTTTATTTACAAAAAACCACAACACAGTCTAGTCGTGAAAATATTCCTCATCACTTTCTAAATATTTATACCATTTCTGGAGTAGTTGACGAATCCTCTCTCGAAAAAATAATGCATCTAAACTAGAACTACCGACGATAAGTGTATATTTATTTCTATCCAGTCTATAAACATGACAATCTTTTGAAAATCTTTAAATTTATAAATCAACTAATTTCTTTATTTTCATACTGCAATAGAAGTTGTGAGAAATCTGCGAAAATGCATTGTTGTAACATTTTAATCATTCTTATAAGAAGACCAGTCATTCTGAATGCTTCGATGGGTCTAGTATTAATAAAATCCCCTTAGAGCTCACCTCTGACTCTACGTTTGAATCAACCAGAGATCGGTAAATCCCTTCATCATCCCAAATGGAATCAGTATTCCATCAACGCTTTGGAATGCAATTGTTCGATAGTATTGTGTAATTAAGACGCGACACGTTGCCCACGAGTCGAATTCAATCGATTTTCATCAAACAATGATCGACATCCCGCGTCTCTCTGTTCCGGTCGATCGGATCGTCGGATCTGAACACGAGGCTGAGGACAATAACAGTGCTTCATCATTAGTTCTTCGTCAATGACTGGTTTGGTGGTCGCCTTTCTCCATTAACAGGCCACGTAAAGACCGTCAATTAACGCCAGTCCTATTAGCATGTCCGACGCGCGCGACCTGTCCGGCATACACAATGCGCACGTAACCAGTCGGTGATAACGTAAATTATAATTAAACGTGTTAATTAACTAGGAGGTCAACGTTGTTTCTCACCCTAGACAAACTAAGGGGAATTACACATATATGTATATATGTACCTGCTTTTTTTGTGGGTGCAGGCATTTGAGAGATTTAGAAGTCACCTTGTTTTTTTTTAACGGAATGACCTATTTTTTTACCATAGATCGATAGAGTATCAAATTCTGAGTAAAAATATGTTGACCTTCATACGTCCTAAACCTAATAGTTAGCGAGATATTTGCAAAATAATTTTTAATACGTACTCACTATCTGTAAGTTATACAGGGTGTCCCGAAATAGCTTCGACTCCCGGAAATGAGGGGTTCCTGGGATGATTTGAAACAACTTTTTCCTTAGCAAAAATGTTATCCGAGGCTTTGTTAACGAAACATTTACGAATAACACCGACCAATCAGAGCGCGAGTCTGCTGGCCAAGTTTCCGCGGTAGCGTTGTCTACGCATAGAGATTGAAGAGAGAGAGAGAGAGAGAGAGAGAGAGAGAGAGAGAGAGAGATCCTTTTGTTCGTGGTTAACGATACCGTCGTCCGTTACCACTCCCTGTTGTTATTATTAATTGTATCGTACGCGGGCGCGCGAGCGAGATTCGTTTGAATTGAATTAACGCTGCCACACGGCCTACGTTATCGTAACGCCGTTTCTGTCGAGGCTCTCTGACATTATTTCGCGGTAATTAAATAGCACCCGCGTTATTGCCGCTTTCTGTGTCGACACAAACCACGGCGTTCGCGCGTTTGTTATAAACAACTACGATTTCGTGGATTTACGCGGGCTCGCGGGCGAACAGGGGAGAAGACGGATATTTACCGCGGGAACAATTAATACAGCGTGATCATTTTTCCCGTGAGTGCGTCGCCCGTGAACCCCTGAGTATTTTTGTTGTCCTCGATTTTATTTTGTTGTTGTTGCTGTCCGTTGCCCAGGTGAAACGGTCGGTGCTGTAAATTAGAGCTGACGGACATAGTACGGCTTAAGTGAGCTGGACTAACGAGACCGCGAGGAGTGTGCATTGTTCGCAGGGTGATTTGTAAGAAAAATTCTAAAAATTGTTGGAGTGGATAATGATCGTTAAATCGAAGGAAGAATGAACCGTCGAGCAAATGCGAAGCGTTAAGCTGTATCTACACTAGTGATGACGTGAACTGCTACTTGTAAATCACGAACGATTCGATCATGTTCGTTCGCAATCACGGTGATTTTTCATAGTGATTTGTGATTTTTCATGATCGTGTTTGAATGGTGGAGAACATAACAACAGTTCGTTGCATGCGTGACGTAGCCTCTATATTTTATATTAACGACAGCAAAATAAAAATGCGAGTTATATTGCATGAAGTAGAGGAATAATGAGGAACAATGAAGAATAATAATGAATAGATTTATGATTATGAATTCTAATGTATATGTTACATAACATATATGTTGTATAATTATAGTTAATCATTCTTTTATAATTTCTTTCTTTTCTACAGATATTTAAATACACAAATACATTTGAATTCAAATCATATTGAATGCTCTTTTTGGTGTGTGTTTCTCTCATCGTGATTCTGCGATCACTGTAATAAATCACTGTTAGTGATTTTGCACACCATCTCTAGTCTACACTATATAGCACAACAATGTTACATAATAAATTGCTACGTAACCTTGGTATGTAACATGTTTTTATAACTTGTTACAAGATTATATCTTCTGGACAAGTATGTAACAAGTTTGTATAACATTTCGCATTTCATTACTAATAATGGCGTCACACTTGATGGATAACATATAACGTGCCTCTATAACACGCAAAATGTTATATGACATCACGTTATACACTGCGTAACATTACTATAAAACCACCTTAAAATTTTCAATTCTTATGTATTGTGATTAAAATACAAACGAACCAATTATGGAGTGTCAGTAATTGCATTGAGAAATAATGTTCCTCCAGAAAAAATAGATTATATAATCCCTAGAAAAAAGTGATTCGTTTTTACTTTAACCTCAATACATAAAGATTACAAAATTTAAGGTGGTGTTATAGTTATGCCATGCAGTGTATTACATTTTTCTTTCTGTTTCTCTAAAGAGTTTTATAACTTGATTATATATGTATATACCTATTATGTTATATAGTGTAGACGCAGCTTTAGAAACAATACGGTGTGACGGCTATGGAACTGCCACGAGGTTGTCGTGTACTTATGCAATTGGATAAAAGGTGACATACTGCTTTTGACAGACAGTCCTGAATCACCGATGTTCTTGGGTCCAGAGTGACCAGATTAAAGGAATTAAGGGAAAAAGTGGAATGGCAGTGGAGGAAAGTCGGATAGTAATGGGGGAAAGTAGAATAGCTCTGCGTGTGCTGCTTCACTCGTTGGTGAAAGCAAGTGCCATAGTGTAGAATGGCAGTGGAGGTAATGTGGCGTCATGTATGCACTTTCAAAATCGATTTTCTCGAATATGAAAATGATTTACTGTAGATTTTCATCTTGTAGGGTTACTTATAAAGACACGAATCACAATGTCATGAGAATTCCTCAAATACATTTCACTCTATGTGATGGACGACCAATTTACTTTACGAATCCAGAATATGGAATACAAATTCGGAATATAGTGGAAATATTGGATTTTTATTCACTTGTCGAACACTAGACTCGGTTTAATTTACTCGATTAACAGCAAATTCCTGCATAATTCTCTTCTTCAAAAATATAATCAAGTTCAAATAATATTCGCTTGTTTCGAACACCGGACAAATGCAATTAATTTGTTGAGAAAATAGAAACTCATATACTAAAGGTACCAGTAAATTTTATCTATATACCATCAAAAATGTTCAGTCATGAATATTTAGTTTTTAGAAATTATGTTGGATTAACGAAAGTAACAACATGCCAAATTAAGAAGTCTTTTTGGTGGATGTACAAAAGTGAACACAAAAAGAATGAATATACGTTCACGCTCCATAAATAATTTTTCTAGATTCTTAGATTAGGTCAGAAATATCTCTATAACTACATCACGATTAATAGCAGTAAGCTATTGAATAATGTGTTTTTCACCACTGCATATTTCTAATGTTTTCAATATATTTATTGAACGAAAGGATTTCAATGTTTACAAGATAGATAATGTAGTGAATAATTTGACTAAAAATGATAAAATACACATGCTTATTGATGACATTTACAATATCTGAACAATTATATTTCATAAGTTCAATATCTTTTTTGTAAATACTTACAACATTCATCCAACAAACATTTATATTTTCAGTCTGTAAAGAGAAATGTAAAATTTCTCATAGACTGCTTCAAAGAAATCAAGGTCAAAGAAAAATCAGTTTTACCAAGTAAGAAATGTATAAATTTTAAAATAAGATACAAATTATATTAATACCTCATAATGCTTCTGTTTGATTATGTTTCATGTAATCGAATGTGTCATACATGCCTCAAATAGCTAGTCTAGTATGATATATCATAACGAGACCGAAGATTTTATCCATTTATCGTAAACGTAATCGCGTACAAAACAATACAGTAAAAATTTTCTTGAAGATTAATATGAACTTTACTCTACTTTGGACGCAAAAGAACCTGCAATAAAGAAAACAAATCATTGGCGTAATTCCAATTCCGTAAATTGATCTATAAAAATCTGAATTTGCATAAAGATCCTCACATCATAACCTAATAGGATATAGGTTTTAGTAATGTTTAATATAACTTATGCACCATTCAGTGTGTATGTATTTAAATCACAAATTTTTAGTAAGCTTTTTTTTTATAGACTTTTATACGCTGAATACGAATCCGCAAGCTATTTTTCGCCCCAAATTTTCAACTTTGAAGATGTTTTCTGCTTAAACAGTAACTGTTATTTGGTTTCGTTCAACACTAAATTACTCAAGGCACTCTTCCTTATTAGTGCATTACAAACATATAAAAAATAAGCAGCATAGGCGCATAGAAATCTACAAGAAACGTCTATTGAATATTAGTGGTGTAAGAAAAAAGTTAAAATTTGTTTAATAGTGTTATTAACACATTAACGTCCCTAATACAGACAATATTGAAATACTATTCCACTTGAATATTTACATCGTAATGTAAAAAGTTGTGAATTTATATAGATGTTCACGCTTCAGTCACAATAAAGACACAAAAGTAATTGTTAAAACTCAACATGGTTTCCAATAACCCCCGTGGCAATTTATTAAAAGTTCATTTATTTCCCGCGAACCTGTTATATATACCTATTCATGTAAAGCCTTTTCTCCGTATCGTAAGGGGGAGACTCCGTGGCCCGTGCGCTGTGTGCGTGCACAGACACAATCAACGGGAACCGTGTTTGTATACGCGATGCACGAGAGAGATAATCGATTTCGTAAATTCCAACTTCTGTCTCAATAATTGCACAAATGAACTTTTCACCGGTATAAAACTCACGGGTAGACTTCACTACAGTTGACTGCACTAACATCATACGCTGAAAGAATCAGAATTTTAGAAAGTATGCGATTGTGACAACCGCCGATGTAAACACACAAGATGGCTGCTCAAGTCACATTTTGTCAGATATCTCACGATTTAATGGTTTTCTCGTCAAAAGCAGACGATACCACCCTGCACACCACTATCACACTACCGTAGAAATCCGATTTTTGTCAATTTATTACTCCTGGAAGGCACAAATTGGTAATTTATTGGCACAATTTACGATTCGACGCGTCCAGACTGAGGAATAAACAGTGGTATAGTTCAAGGATTCTCCGCTAGAGGCGTTTATGGTATTTGTCAGTCACTTTGACCATGTTACCACCGGGCATCGATAAAATATAAAACATAAAACATAGGGAGTCGGTAAATGTTACCTCGCAACACGTGCTGGATTGTATCAATTGTTTTGTTACGCTGTTGCCACATGTTCCCCATTATGTACAATTCTGCCCATCAGGAGCACGATGGAATACCTACGGCTCGCAGCGAGATTTCGACTCTCGCCGAACGTAGAAAAAGAATGGCGCAACCGAAAGAGATTTGAGAATAAAACAATACTTGCAAACAGTACTTGCAATGATGCTTATTTTTTTAATCAACGGAATTACATACGAAATATTAGAAATGGTATTCCCGAGAAACAAATTGTAATAATGACACAACATATATTCCGGGTATTCCATGTATAAAAAACATGGAATACTATACAAATCTGCTGCTTGAAATGATATTTATTTATCTTTTATTGGAGTAATTGATACGGGTATTATAGGCGTACACATATAGTTCATAAACAGGACGCAAAACGAACAAATTTATAGACTGGACAAATTTATTCGATGAGAATTTATTCAACGAATAAAGATACTTTTTTATTCGAAGAGCGTTTAGCCATTTAGCTATTTTTTTGTGCAAAATAGTTCGGAAGGTCATTAGAAATGAAGTGTATATGTTGAAAACTCGTGAAATGTGGGGAACATTGTTAGAAAAATTTGAAAGTGTGTGAAAAACATGCTTCTCGCGCGCAGAAGAAAATATGATTTCAGAGAAAAAAGGATCAAATAAAACATAGATATTTTTAATACCTACAAAATGAGATATAGTACGTTAAAATCGCTGTACATGTTCAGTTGCAACAGAATTAAAACTGTCACAATAAGACCTTTTAATTGTTTAATACTCGGAGGGATTTGAATATAGAGCTTCAAAACTTTAGGAGAATATGGTATCCATTACGAGAAAAAAGTATACCAAATTTCAGCACTAAATATTTCTTAGTTTTTACAAAAAGCCATTAATTTATCCCAAACGCGTCTCTGGAAAAGTTATATTCTCCAGCTCGGTTCAGTCGAACAGCAAGCAGCGCGGATATTTTTTACTCTTTGAGAGTTGTACTATCATATAGACTTTAAATGAAGTGAATTTTAGAAATTAAATCACCGAAAAATAGCTCCAAAAGATAAGTACCTTTTTTTCTTGTAAACAATTCGAATAACATCGTCATTTCTGATTCTGTTGTAGGATTTTTATATATAATAATGTAAGTAAGCTATAAGGTGTGAATAGTGTATAACAGTGTATGTCTGTGTGTACTTTCCTGATATTTCAATAAAACAAAACACATTCCTTCTCTATCTCTGTTGCACTTATGTCTATGAAAATTCTAGCACATATTGATTTAAAACAGCTGTAACGCTAATCGATATTATTGATTTTTTAAAACCTCTAGAATTTGAGAGAATTTTAGTGAATTTTAGTGAATGTGTGTGTGTGTGCGCGCGCGCGAGACCACGGTGTAGTAAATTAGCCACGCACCCTTGAGGAGTTTCCCATTGACAACGACGAAAGGACCTCCCGATCGAGAAGAGTCATTCTTCGGTTCGAGACGATTTAGAAAATATGGTTGAGATATATCACCATATTTCCTCTGTAATTCTATTCTTTTTCCATACAATCACTTATAATCAAAGACAGTACGAATAAAAACGCTGCCGAGCGTTGATCGCCGAAGGTCCGAGATCAGCGACCGTCCATCGGCATACAATGTAAGCACGTAACTCATGGTTATCATCATTTTCAATTCGTTCGTGACACTTTAATGAAAATATATTGAAAAAATGTAAAAGTGTAAATTTTCACTTATGCATGATTTCTTACCTGTTTACATTGTATGCCGATGAACGGTCACTGGTGTTGATGTTACTTCCCGCGTTGCGGTCGTTACCTTATTTATATTTTCGGGTCCTGGCTCTTTTAAGGTGCTAAAGCACGCCCTGTCTAAACTTACCGATGATATACAGAATTAGGATATGGAACGGGAGGGATAGGAAATCACTCTCGTTTATAACAACAAGATATATTCTAACAATGAATAAAATAAAATATACAATGAAGTCTTAACATACCAATGATGATGAATGATTAACGCTTGCGGCTGGTTCAGTCGGGGTTTCGGGTCCTTGAAGGGGCGGAATACTTGCTGGCGCTCGGAGCCGTGATGCAGGGGTCGGGCACTGCGGGATATGTTATCACCGTCTCGGACGTAACACTTCGCGGTTCGGTGTCTTATCGAACTCGCCTGTTAGGCCGCGCGTAATCGCAAAGTTGCGTCGCACTGAATAGGAAACGTCACGGAACCCGATACTGAACAGCTGAGTGACCGCTGTCGCTCAGCTCGCCGTTACGCGTGAAGAAAAAGTAGACGAAGCACCGTCTAACGCGAGAGTAACCAAAAGACAAAAGACGAAGAACGCTTTGCCCGGTTTGGACAATCGTTTTATAATGTTTTCCCCCCTTCCTTTATTGAAGAACGTGGAAGATACGGGGTAGCAACAAGCTATTGTTCGTCGGGGAATTCTCGAGTCGTCGTGGCGGTGTTTCGATATTGCTGATCCGTTCGGTCCGTCGGTCAACGTCCCGTCGGTCAACGTCTCGAGGATTCTCGACTACGCGCGTAGTTTGACGTGTCGCTGATTTGACGATTTTCGCTCGCTCTTCGCGTTGCGAAGTAATGTAGTAAAAATGTGCAAGGAAAAGAGGTAATATTCCTAACGGGATATAACATTGACGTCGACGTTCGACACTTGGAAGCGCGCAGTGTTGGGCAAAATTTATATCTAAATAAACATTTCGAATAATGAATAAAAGATAAAAAATTTTATTCGTTATTCGAAGTTCGAATAAGAAAAGTATTTTTATTCGACGAGAATTATCCGACGAATAAAAGGTACTTTTTTTATTCGTAGTGTCGAATAAAATTTTCATCTTTATTTGTAGCTTTTATCCGAAGGCTTTGAACAAACCTTCAAATACCTCTGGCCAGCTAGCCAGCCAGCTCGAAAAAACGCGCTGGCAAGTATCGAGCGTCGAACGTCTAAGGCCAACGACCGACCATCGGTTCCTTGGTCTGTAAACGTTTGGTGCGGACTTCTTAACGGTGAAATAATTGGTCCTTATTTTATCGATGGCACATTAAACACTTCGAGATATAAACACATTTTAACCGAAATTTTTTCACACCTGCTGGAAAATATTCCGCTTCACATACGACAAATTATGTGGTTCCAACAAGATGAATGCCCTGCTCATTCTGCATGGATAGTTACTCAATTCCTCAACGTGACATTCGGAGATCGTTGGATTGGTCGTGCAGGAAATCATAAATGGTCGCTGGTCTCTCACCCGGCGCTCAACAGCCCGTTTATTTCTGCTGGCCAAAGTTAGTCGAAGGAACAGTCAAGCGACAATGTTCTTTAGCCAACGATGAGCTGAGGCAGACAAAAAAGTTTAAAAAGCCGCAAATCGATGTGATTCATATAGCACTATCCAAAATTCTATGCTGCTTATTTATTCACGGTACATTACAGTCTAGTCTGTATATACGAACTAAAATATGATTTGCAATATGAAACTGCCCGCGCGAGAGCGGGTACGTCAGCTAGTTATCCATAAAATGATTTGAATGTTTATGAGAAGTTAAAGATTAGTCTAGATAATTAAGTTTTAATGATTTAATTGTAATTAGTTGTTTCACAATGTACAGGGAAATGTTTGACAAAACACGCACAAAAATAGTAACAGACACTTTTTTCAACTTTTTTATCTTAGCCTATAATGAACATTCGAAATATGCCTCTTGTAGACTTATATATCTAAGAAAAAGAAAAGTGAAGCTGCGATGTTACAGTTTCCTTATTGCCATGACTAAGTATATCATTACTATCTATGTATATATATCAATAATACTGCTTAATAACAATAGTGAAATCGAAAGCTGGTTTTATGACCATTCTAGTCGACGTTCAACGAAACAGTATTCCTGTCTCTTCGTTTTCGATCGACACCCGATGGTGACTTTCAGAGTGACCTAGGTCAGGCCACCATTATCGGGCCCAGTCATAACAAAATTCGTCGGTCAAAGCAAAGAAGCTACGAGCACCGAAGTAGTAAAAAATCTTCAGGTTTATAAGTCGAAAGTACGAGTTTTTTAGTTTTGTAACTTATTTGTAACTCTAACTTGTAAGTCTAACCACTTTTAATAGTTTGTAACTTATACCCTGCAATTTTCAGCGTGTATGTATCTTAATTAAGTGTATAAGAGGTATTTGTTAAATTTTCACTATAGGATCAGAAAAAAAATGAAAAAAGAACTTCTTAATATTTTTACTATTTTCTTCGCTATTCCAACAATTGTAATTTTTTCGAAATAACGAAAACATGTCATCTAATAAGTTAATCCTTCTAGCTTCTCAAAAAAACTCAAGTCGTTTGGTCCAATTTTTAAAACAAAATACGTACTGGAACAGGTGCAGACGCAGCGAAGATGATACGCTAAGTACGCATGCGACAGCAATCAGTTGTTAGTACAAAATCTATCTCCGCTGGGCGACGAATGAAAGATTGACAGAGCGTATGCGATTAATTGTGTTCCTTTTGTGTCTCTTTTATGAAATATTTGTGTAAGTATATAACACCTGCGTCAATTATGTCAATAAAAAATAAATAAATATCATTTCCAACAAGAGATTTGTATAGTATTCCATGTTTTTCGTATGTGGAATACCCGGAATATATATTGTGCCATTTTTACAATTTGTTTCTCGAGAATATCATGTCAAGTATCTCGTATGTAATTTCATTAATTAAAAAAATAAGCATCATTGCAAGTACGAATAAGAAGGTTCATCCTTGCACACATTAGTACGTATTGTTTAATTCTCGGATTTCTTTCCCTCGCGTCGTTCTTTTCCTACGTTCCGCGAGAATCGAAATCTCGCCACGAGCCGTAGGCCGTAGCTGTTCCATCGTTCTCCTGACGGGCAGAATTGTCGAATGGCAACAGCGTAACAAAACAATCGATACGATCCACCACGTGTTGCGAGGTTACATTTACCGACTCCCTCTGTTTTATCGATGCTCGTGGTAACGCAGGCCAAAGTGACTGACAAATACCATAAACGCCTCTATCGGAGAATCCTTGAACTATACCACTGTTTATTTCTGTGTCTGGACGCGTCGAATCGTAAATTCCAACTTCTGCGTTCCAGAAGTGATACAGTGACAAAAATTGGATTTCTACGATAGTGTGATAGTGGTGTGCAGGGTGGTCTGGTCTGCGTTTGACGAAAAAACCATTAAATCGTGAGATATTTGACAAAATGTGACTTGTGCAGCCATCTTGTGTGTTTTCATCGGCGTCTGTCACAATCGCACACTTTCTAAAATTCTAATTCTTTCAATTAAAATGTGTTTATTGGTGTTTATACGGACCAGACCACCCTGTAGGGAAGTCTACCCGTGAGTTCTATACCCGTGAAAAGTTCATTTGTGCAATTGTACAGACAAAATCGATTGAAATCGATTGTCTCTCTTGCACGTTGCATATACATACACGGTTCCCGTTGATTGGTTAGTGCACGGACACAGCGCACGGACCACGGAGTTTCCCCCCTTAACCCTCCGAACACGGTCCCTTGGTCACGCGTTCGCGAGAGCGACATGCACCAGGGACAAAGTTAGTAGTGGGGACACGCGGTCTCGAGAGCGACACGCACACAGTGACAGAGTCAGGAGTGGGGACACACGGTCTGGAGGGCGACACGCACACAGTAACGGGGCTGTTCATGTAAATCGCATAGCGACCGATGTTTGTTTACATGCGAACGACCGGGCCAAGACGCCGCAGATGTATTGACTAATAAAAGAATTTGTTTTATAATTCACGAGATTTTTATTCTAGTTAGTGTAATAAGAATTACGAAAATTCAAATGTAATGTGGAACCAGCTAATCATTACATTGTATACATGGTGACGGTGGCTCGATCTCGAGCTCGAGCAATCGTCACTGCGTATCAGTAATATGGGTGAGGATGTCAAGCTCGAGCCATACTGGCATTAGTTAGTACAGGGTCGGTGAGGGCCTCCAGCTCAAGCCTTGCCGTCGCTGTGTAGTAGTAGGATATCAGTGTGGGGTCAGAAATGACATAGGAACCGGTGACCATGTTTCCGTACTCGAAGAGTTAAACTTTGTAATAAAACTATTCTCTGGACGCTGTACGGTACGCGTGCAAACATTTTTTTGCTAAGCTTGCAGGATTCATCGCGTTTGAAGTTGGCCATGCTTCTAGTGCTTCTTGAAGCTGTGGCGTCGTCGTATTTTTGCCGGTAGCCCCGTCCTTCGTAATTTTGCGATAAAAACACGAAAAATAAACGATGCAGGATGAAAAAAAGGGGGATAAGGTGAGCCTCGGAGGCTTGGAAACGGCCAATCCTTCGGGAGCCATGGGAAACTCTCGTAAATATTTTCGAGCCAGACAGAACAGAGTTAACGCGATTATCATTTGGTAAACCGATACACTAGCCTCCATTCTATCGATTTTCCACAGGCTCTGGTATTTACCGAACAGTCCACCCATTTTGCATTTTATACATGCAACGCTCGAATATTCGTCTCCACACTCCCCACGTTGCTTCAATTCATTATGATTGGAATTGGAGGTTACTGTAACAGCCACTGACGGCCACTCAATATCTTTGTTTGGATGCTGTATTGCAGAAAAGTTCCTATTAGATTGTGAATGTTCATGCAAATTTAGTTTTTTAGGGATCCATTTATGAAAAAGAGAACTTACGAGTAACTAATTGCGGTTTGTTAACGGATAAGTAGCAAAATTAACCAAATCCATTAGATCTGTTTTTATTCAAGTAAATCTGTTTTATGTTTCATTTGGTATTCACAAAAATGCAAAAATAATAATTAAATTATAATTTAACTGTTGAAGTAAGAAATACAAAGGGAGCAATTTCTAATCGCCTAAATCATATATCTACATCTCATTTTGTTTATTCTTTATAGTCGCATCTACCTCTAACAACAGGGTTATTCGCGACTACTATTGCATTCAAATTACGATACTATACTTTTTGGCAAAGTTTTGTTTGTTTCAAAAAAGCAAAGTAGTATTTCTTGCTAGTAGTATTTTCTTTGGATTTTTTAAATTGTCCTTTATGGATGATAGGTCAACATAAAGGTATCATCAATCCCATTCAAATCTATTGCAGTAAAATGTAACATGGTCTACAGTGCTTCTGGTGGTACAGGTGTCACACATTAGGAATTCTCTTTTATGTAGCAGGTATGAGTTTTTAGTAACGTGTTGCATACAAGTTTTTATTATAATAATCTTATTATATGATATATATACAGGGTGTCCCAAAAATGCTCTCCGACCCGGAAATGGGGCACTCGGGGGGTGAATTGGAACAACTTTTCCCTTAGCAACAATGTAATCTGAGGCTTCGTAACCGAGCTACATTCTGTGTAAAAAATACCCGGAATTTATCATTTGAAAGATGTTCGTAAAGGATAACGCCACAAATTTTTTTCTGTAAGTTGGTAGCACTGTACCGAGTACCACGTGGGAATTTGAGCGCGATCTGTCACTCAGTGTGTTGACAGCAGCTGTTTTTGTTAACCAAACTTTTGAGTGTTCTGCGATTTTTACAATGGACAACTTAGTTGAACAAAGAGTTTGCCTTAAATTTTGTCTTTCAAACGAAATTTCGTGTGCCGAATCACTGAAAATGTTGCAGAAGACCTACGGTGAATCGTGCATGTCAAAAACACAGGCATATGAATGGTATAAAACATTCAAAGAGGGCCGAGAAGTGGTAGTTGATTTGCCTCGTTCTGGTCGACCTGCGACGTGTACGAACAACGAAAACATCGACAAAATCAAGAAGCTGGTGCTCGAAAATTGTCGTATGAGTCTTAGAGAGTTGGCTGAAGAGGTCAACATATCTTTTAAGTCTGTTCATAACATTATGACTGATATTTTGGACATGAAACGGGTCGCCGCACGACTGGTACCGAAAGAGCTCAATTTTCTCCAAAAACAGCATCGTTGTGCAAAAGTTTTTGGCTAAAAACTCAACGAATGTTATCGACCAAGCACGGTACTCGCCTGATATGGCACCGTGTGACTTTTTCCTGTTTCCGAAGCTAAAATTACCACTTCGAGGAAGGCGTTTTGAGTCAATTGACGCCATAGAAGAAAATTCGCTGAAGGAGCTGAAGGCCATACCTCAATCAGCCTACGAACAATGTATGAAGGATTGGGTCAAGCGCTGGCATAGTTGTATTGCACTCGATGGGGCCTACTTTGAAGGCGACAAAATAAATTTTAATGAATAAATCAATTTTTATATTTTATTTAATAATTCCGGGTACTTCTTACACAGAATGTATTAACGAAAAACCGCGACCAATCAGAGCGCGAGTTTGCCAGCCGAGTTCCCGCGCCAGCGGAGGCTACATGCTACGCTTGTACTACGAAGCTCCAAACAAGTAGGTCAGCATGCATCGCAGGAAACTGCGTATAATAGCAAATAAAGAAGACGTAACATACACAATCATACTTTTTATCACCTGCCGTTTGTTATTTAAAGAAATTAATGAATGAAACGTAAATGTGGGCAAATTATGTGTAACGTAAAAAGACGAATGCACATTTACTTTTTTGTAAATTCCTTTTTACGAATTTGTAAATTTCCTTTTCAAATAACGTGTGAACGAAAAGGTAATGTAACAGAGAATGAACGAGAAGTGATCGTAATTCGGTATTGGTATAACAATTCGTAGTTTAATAATGGTCAACAATGTTACTGATAATGAATAAGTTTCTTCAAAAAGCCCGAAGAAAAAGTTAGGTCAACCCACACGTGTCGGTGAAATTTTTTCCTTCCTCCTCGAGGAAAACAATGTACATTGTACTTTCCAACTCGGAGCTGCGGGTACGCTGGTGGTTCTCTTTATTTCGGACATTTTCAAGCCGATACACGTGATGTCTGATTTCTGTCTCGAAGGAGTAGGTACCCTGACAATAAATTAACAGGCTACGCGCCTTGGTGAAACTGCGCGACGGTTCTTCCCTTGCACTTCTGCAAAGCACGTGTTATGCTAGAACCGTTGGTTTCTTTTTACCTAAATCTTGTCGAGGTGGGAGTGAACTCACAATGTAACGATGGGAAAGTACTTGGGGGTAGAGGAAGCCCTTTCGGAAAAATTCTGTCAGTCGATTAGCAATCGGGCGACGGAGATGTTCAGTTCACGGGAGTATTACGCAATGTTCTGGTGGTACGTACAGAATAACGGATATGCGGGTACTGCTGTGCAAGTGTTCGGCTACAGAAAACATCTGATAAATTGAAAACAGTCGGCCCTTTCCGGGGCCACGAATTTTCTTAACGTAGGAACAACACATTGGATTAAAAATACATTAAGTATACAGTGTACACTTGACGTTACAACCCTTAACTTCGGCTGGTGAGGTATACCTGCGAAACCTGCGAACTGGGCGATACCCTGCCTTAAACCGTTTCGGTCGTCTATGACCAGGATCGGTCCAGTGACCTAGTAACACAAGTTTGCAAACTGCAGGTGAATTTCCGAAAGGGTAAATCCTAGTCAATTTATTGCTAATTATAATTTTTTTAATTTAACGCAACCTATGACTTATTTCCGGCGATAATTCTGTAAGTTTCTGTACGTAAATTTTTCTTCGAGCTTTTTGAGGAAACTTATTCATTGTCAGTAACATTCTTGACAGTTATTATACTACGAATTTTTATAGCAATACCGAATTACGATCACTTCTCGTTCATCCTCTGTTACATTACATTTTCGTTCACACGTTATTTGATAAGGAAATTGACAAATTCGTAAAAAGGAATTTACAAAAAAGTAAATTTGCATTCGTCTTTTTACGTTACACATAATTTGCCTACATTTACGTTTCATTCATTAATCTCTTTAAATAACAAACGGCAGGTGATAAAAAGTATGATTGTATTTGTTACGTCTTTTTTATTTGCTATTATACGCAGTTTCCTGCGATGCATACTGACCTACTTGTTTGGAGCTTCGTAGTACAAGCGTAGCGCGTAACCACCGCTAGCGCGGGAACTCGGCTGGCAAACTCGCGCTCTGATTGGTCGCGGTTTTTCGTTAATATCTCGGTAACGAAGCCTCAGATTACATTGTTGCTAAGGAAAAAGTTGTTCCAATTCACCCCCCGAGTGTCCCATTTCCGGGTCTGAGGACATTTTTGGGACACCCTGTATAAGTTCAGAAACGATAAGACATGCACGTAATGCAGCGGTACGAAAATTGCAACTTTGCATTGACGCAAACGGTCACTACTTCGAGCATCTTCTGTAATGTAAGAATGTTTATTTTACTACTACATTTAACCTTGCATGCCCTTTAATGATAGCTCGCTTCAGTCTTCTCAACATCGGCTATCACATCGCGATAAAAATAACATAACATTCTATTAAAAAATGGAGGTGACCTTGAAATCTCCTCTATGCCTTCACACACACAGAAAATGTTTGTGTCACAACATGCCCCCCTCTATATCGTGTAAGTTTTTTGTATATCGCTCGAGCACTCGTGCCGTACGCACGACCGAATCAAACGCCTCTAAATCAATGGGCGTGGTTATACTGCACGCGTATTGGTCGTCCGATGTCGCACGCGTTCGTCGTATACGAGCGTCAAAACGCACGGGAAATCGCCGACACGACATCACTTCAACCGTTATATTTTGGTTATTTTTCAATATAAGCCACTGATTTAATGCTCATTATAAAGCTGAAGGAATGTTGTTTTCGAGTACATGCACAAAATTTTGGTTATTGGTAATAAATATAGTTATAATTAATGTTAAATATTGAAATGCCGATTTGATACTCTGCCCACGTATGGATCAATCAGGAAAAAATATTACTGGATTCATTGAATCTTCAACTTGAAAATACCCTTTTCAAAAAGTTGGAGCGTTTTCAGGACAATTAAAAAAAAATAAAGTTTACGGCCAATGCGGGATTTCACCACGCTAAAAACCCCCCGGTGACCCTCAGGCAGAGGGCTGGTAGCGGGATCACTCGGTATATCCGCGACTAGCCCTGCCCATTGCCCACCCCTACAGGTGTTTAAGGGGTGGGCTCTTCTCTGGGATGCTCCCCCCCCCCGCCGCCATCGGGACGGCTGCACGTGTCATCCCTCCACCTCCTACCTACAGCGCCGAGGGGTCACCTCTTGACGCTATCCTCTCGTGGGCCAACCGCCAAAGAAGGTGGTACCCCCAGTACCACCCCCTCGGCACAGATGCCCCGCGGGCGACGCGAGGGTCATCGAGGCTGTGACCCTATGAATTGCACCACCCGCAGGGCAACCCCTTGTCTTATAACAGTGCAACCCGCACCGCTGTATCTAGAAGAGGAGTGAGGCGGTTCAGGGTGCCCGAGGGCCCTCCGTTCGGATCCCACCTCCGGGGAGGGGTACGGCCGCGGGGGCCGCAACTTGCCGCCTCCGCGCCCGCCTTACTACTTTTCTTTCGCCCCGAGCGGGACCGGATCTTTCCCGATCCCGCTCGGCGGCATCCTTCCGTTTGAGGATTTCCTCACAGAAGGAGGCCACGGCGTCCCACGACCTGACGTCGCAGACCATGGCTTCTACCACGGCCTGCGCCGAGAGGTCCATCCTATGACGCGCTGGAGGGCCCACCTTTCACCGGCGAAAGACGGGCATTCCTCCAGCGCATACAGCGCGGTGTCACACTCCGTGCCGCATAGGTGGCATGTAGCCGTCGTCTACGTCCCGATCTTGCACAGAAACTCACCGAAACTTCCATGTCCGGTGAGCACCTGCGTGAAGCGGTAGGTCAGCCTACTATGGCCGCGGTCCATCCATGCGTCCTAGCATGAAAGGACCGCCCCGACTGCCCTTTTGCGGGCGGCGCAGTTCGACTCGAGCTGCATCTGCCACGCATCTTATATTTAAGAATGTCAAATAATAAACATTTGAATCCACTGAATGTCTAAACCGAATCTGTACTGGGCTGTGTGTGCATATCCAATTAATGGGTATAAAACACCTTATGAAAATGACGATAAAATTTGAACTTCCACTTTATTTTCTTAGTTATTCTGTTATTAAGCTTAAGAAGTCATTATTACGTATATGAATCCGTAAGAAAGGAATACATACAGCCACATGCAATTATTTCATTACACAAAACAAAAATCTAAGGATAAACATTCAAGTGGTATAGAAAACCCACGTTATGCCTCCTAGGAGTAAAGGGTTATGCTCAGACATGAGGCCTAACAGAAGAGTTTTGTTAGGAATTTATTCTCAAAAACTGGAAGACTTTTTTTCCAAATATTGTCGTATTTGAAACAATATATTTTAGGGAGTGTCTCCTGGCTTTGTGTAAAATATAATTATGAATAACAAAGTTGTGACCGACCTCCCGACAGCAGGGGTATGCGGGTACCCGACATTTCGGTATCGGGTCGGGTCGGGAATCCCGTGATTTCGGGTACCCGCACATCCCTGCGCCCGACGGTCCTCTTCTAGTTCTAGATTATCTGAAATTAAAAATTCACAAAGATTTATTTAATATATTAAATTATCTAGTTTCTGAACGATGGACTTTTCGAAAGTTTTATTTAAGACCCAGTGATGGATTTTTAAAGTAAACTTGCGATTTTTGACAAAAATGTCCGTTTTTGGTAAAAAAAATTACAACTAAAAAAGATTTCTTCGTTCAAAAAACGACTTTTGTCAAAAATAATATACGTCAATAAATTGTGTTTCAAAGAATTGTTTGTACACCTATGTTTGTTGCAACCTTTTTCGATTAATTTTGTAGTCTACATAGGAAGTATAGCCCCTCGAAGAAATTATTTCAAAGTATTGAAAAAAATGTAAAAATTTTCAGAGTAAATATCGTAGATACTCTTTATAATTACTGGCTTGTTGTATCTTTAACGAACATTTGTTAGCATTGCTTGAGGCGAACATGGAAGAAGACGCAGTCTACTTGTAATAATCCGTGCGCGTGTTTATCATTTAATTAACGAGAAACAAACACGTCCCTTCAGGATTTAATAAGATGCCAGAAAGTCCTCCGGTTACCTTTGAGGCGAGCGATCGACCAGCAGCTCTGACATCGCAGTTTCATAAACTTCATAAGAAACTTTCGTAGGAAACTTTATATACCTAAAAATCGAATACACCTTGTAACATGTATGCTCTTTCAGCTTTCTCGAAGATTAAATCTACTAGATACCAATTTTAATAGTCTTGTACATTAAAACTGCTAAAAAATCAAACATAATTTTAACTCCGATGGAGAGAGATCGAAGTTTAGATACCTAACTAGGACGACAAAGCTCTGTTGCCGTATTCTTACTTTTTATTTGTAGATAATAAAACTTCGATTTTTCATTCAATAGATTTTGCAAAATTTTATAACTAATTTTATGAGTTTATACTCTGTGTTACACTAGGTAAATAATATTCTTACTGTCAGATCCATAGGGCACGTGAGAGTAGAATTCCTTCTATTCTCATCATCAGATTGGATAATTACAGCAATTGATATTTTCATAGGCTAATTTATAAAAATAGAAAGAAATAAAAATATCACCCGCAGTAATATTTTATTGCGTTAGTTACAGGATACAAAATATATTAATACAGGGCGAGTCTCGTAACATGACGATTTCAAATAACTTGTAAGTTATTTGTTGTACGAAACAATTTTTCAAACAAATGTTGCATGGTTTCCATGGGAAGATAGAATGCTGTAATCTGTTTTCTGTTACTTTGCTTTTTTATCGAGATATAAGGTTCATCTTCAGTCTTTTTAAATGGAATGCCTAATATTTTTTATTGATTTCGGATAAAGCACCAAACTGTGTGCAAAAAAAGTATTACACCAAATAGGGTTTAAACCAACAAAATTTTTTTTGTTTCACCTGTTCATGATCGTTAATGAAGTACGGTCAAATGATTTGGCGACCAACTATGCCGCACCAAACATTTACTTTCCACCGATGTTGATGGTCAGTTTCACGAATCCAATGTGGATTTTCTGTTGTCCAATAATGCATATCTTTGGTATTAATATCTCTGCAATTTGTACCGTAAATGTACCATTCGAATCTTCCATCCGGTGCAACAACCAATCACAGAATTGTAGGCATTTCTCAAAATCTCGTCCATGTAGCTTCCGATGTACTGACAGGTGATACAAGTGAAAGTTATCCGAATGAAGAATACGCACAACACTGCTTTGACTAATGCTCGAACCATGAAAAATCTACCGTGTACTGATATGTGTATTATGGGCAACAACTGCTAAGGTAGAATTACACTATCGAGCAAACTCGGCTTCCGCTATGGGAAAAAGTGGCGTAGGAAAAGGGCCTCCTATCATGCTCCTATTTATTGGTATTTGGAATTACTGAAATTTATGCCAAATTAATATTCGACTTTACATTTATTTCAATACCTAGGATAAATTTACCAAGTAGTAGGAGAGTTTTCTTCTACGCCTTTTTTGCCCTAGTGGAAACCGCGTTTGCTCGTGGATGTACGACATCCTTCATCATTTACAATGTTACGACAGTTATCCAATGTGGATTCTCTGTTACCCTATAATGCATATTTTTTGTATTAATGTCGCCGCAATTTGTGACCGTGGCTACGTCAGTCCATAAAACAATCTGTAAAAATGTATCATTCGAATTTTCCATCTGGTGCAACAACCAATCACAGAATTGTACGCGTTTCTGAAAATCTCATCCATGTACCTTCTGATGTAGTGACAGGTGATATGGATGAAAGTTATGCGAATGAAGAATGCGCACAACACTGCTTTGACTAATGCCCGAACCACGCGAAATCTGCCGCGTACTGATATGTGGATTATGGGTAACAGATGCTATGATAGAAGTACGACATCCTTCATCATTTACAATTTTATGACAGTTACGTTTCTGTACGTTAAAACTGCCATGTTCTTGGAGCCTCTTACTAAACCTTACAAAGGTAAAATGTGATGGTTGATTTCGATCAGGATACTTAGTTCGGTATAATATCTTAGCTCTCGTAGCATTGTCATCACACGCATCATAAACAATTATCATATAGCACTTTTCTCTGTTACGGAACCTCCTACTTTTACGTTTACTGAGCTATTATACAGCTACTAAACTCACCTACATCTCGTATTGATGACACAAAAAACGTGTTTACAAACATGACTTGCAGTCCTAAACGAAGTTGTGTTTTCACGTTGACTAAGCATTCTGAAATATTTCCTAATAGAAGATTATTAATTTGAGAATATCTCAGTAATTATTAATTTTACACCCTTTTTGGTATAATACTTTTGTTTCGTCGGTTTTAATAATCGACGTCGTGTCGCACGCCAAATTAATATTGTGCGACTGGTGAAAAATTTTATTTTAAAATAAATGACGACTCAATGAATGTACTGTGTAAAATTTAATTACTGTATGATATGGTCACACTTGACTGGTTTGATATCGTGTCTGTCGTGTCGTGCGAATAACTGCATATATAAGTTTTGTCAACACTCTCTGTCTCTCTCACTCGGACTGTAGATCGCGAGCTGACGATAGATCGTTAGTTTGAAATTCTTATTGGGCCATTGGCCTTTTGTTATTTGGTGATCTATCGGTCAGCTGTCGATACAAACAGTGCACTCACATACGCCAACATACCGGACGCTTACGACTGAACCGAGCGACTGACCTCCGAAATGTTTTCATTTTGGGTCTTTGACACGTCGCTCGGTCAGCTGCACCTACAAAACATACCTAAGGTTGCGAACGACAATCTTCTTATTATGGACGGAGTTTCGCTGTTCCGGCATATAATTATACGACGGAACAACTTTTGCAAACCGAATTTGGTACTTTATCCGAATTCGGGAAAAATATTGGACATTCTGTTTAAAATGCCTTCTATTAAAAAACTAAAGGTGACCTTCATATCTCAACAAGAATGCAAAATAACAAAAAATAGATTACAGCACTGTATGTCACCCTGGAAACCATGCAACATTTGTTTGAACAATTTTGTTGTACAACAAATAACTTACGAGTTATTTGAAGTCGTCACGTTACGAGACTCACCTTGTATACCTATTCATAGATTTTACTTACACAGTTGCGACCTGACGCAAGCAGACGATGGTCGCAGGGATCGTTACATCTTGGACCGTTAATAGGTATACAGGATGGGGCATTTAAAACAGGTCACCTGAATAAGTCGCTTGTTTTTGGAGATAGAAGAAAATGCATCATACCAAACTTATTTGGTATCGAGGCGCTCATAATCTGATGTTACTAATTTGTTGATAGGTGGATGCGTTAAGGAAATGTGTAGGTCAACTCTGTTTTTTTAAATGGAACGGTATCATTTTTTACTTACATTCTGATAGTGTTTCAAGGCGAATATAATGACCTATTATGAAGGTCATTCAAGGTCACTCAAGGTCAACTGCAAAAGAAAGCAGATTATCTCAAAGCACTCTTTGAACAATTTCGTGTCTTTGGTTGTTGGCATATAGCTCTTGTAGTCGCTAATAAGGGTCACGAGACATAAATATACATTCAATCACATTGTAAGGTTATCTGTATCCACAAATGTTATTAGTAATTTGACTACCGACTAGAGTACGGTTTCGTAATATTCAATCTCAGTGTCCAATTTTCAAAATTGCGTTACACGATAGCAGAGAAAGTGGAAATGGTTCTGATTTATGGTGAATGTCATAGAATTATTATAAGGGAAGCGGTATATGTGTATGGTGCAGAAATTTCCCGATCGTAATGGACCTTCACTTTCTGTCTTCGCAAATATTACACAAAAGTTTCAAGAAACCGGAAATGTGGATAACAAAACACGCAATCGAGCCAAAAGAGCAACTGATGATGGAAACACGACAAACATTGTAGCAGCTGTAATACGAGATCCACATGTTAGTACAAGGCAACTTGAACGTGAGAGTGGCATCAGTCGGCGAAGTATTTTGCGAATACTTGGCGTTAACCAATTTCTAAGGGGACTATTTGTATCAATTAATAATTTATTGAATGATATGCTTCGAACTGCCCTATGGTATGGCTGGCAACGCAATCCTTCTCGCAACCAACAAACGCTCCGCGCGTCGCTTCAAGGCAGCCTCGTCGACGGCATTTGTTTATTTACCGCTCTCTCTCAACGGCCTGAACATGCCTTCCGATATAATTATGTCTTACAAATTTCACCCGTTCCATATTTAACTTCATCAACAATTAAGTGAAAATGATTTTCAAAAACGTTTATAGTTTTGCGAATAGGGCCTACGAAAACTGCAAGACGATGAAATGTTCGTGAATAAAATTTTGTTCACGGACGAGGCTACATTCACAAACCACGGAGAAGTTAACCGTTACTACTGGTCAATACATAATCCACAATGGCTGGGAGAAGTAGACAAACAGAGACCTTGGTCTGTAAACGCCTGGTGCGGCCTTCTTCATAATAAAATAATTGGTTCATATTTTATTGAAAACACGCTAAATGGTCGTAAATATGAGAGAATCTAAAAAGACGTTTTGCGAGAATTGTTACAGAATATTTCACTGGACATACGACAATCCATGTAGTTCCAACAAGACGGATGTCCTGTTCATTCAGCAAGAAATTTTACAGAATTTTCGAGTAAGAAATTTGGAGATCGTTAGATTAGTCGATCAGGGCGTAAAACATGGTCGGCACGTTCCCTAGACGTGACACGT
>NW_015373912.1:35671-82536 GCF_001272555.1 Dufourea novaeangliae | reverse complement strand
AAGAACAAGTGTACCTCGAAAAACCAACAATCAAAGTTGAGTATTGCAACGTTTTAGACTATGTATCCATGTTCAAGGTCGTTATTTTGAACACTTGTACTAGCAATGTGTACGTAAATAACATGTTACATGTAAATCGTCGAAGTTTGGAAGAGTGCTTTGAGATTATCTGTTTTTTCTTGTAGTTGACCTTAAGTGACCTTGAATAACCTTCATAATAGGCCATTGTATTCGGCTTGGAACACTCTATCCGAATGTAAGTAAAAACCCATACGTTCTTGACGCCTCTACCTATCAACAAATTAGAAACATCAGATTATGAGCCCCTCGATACCAAATAAGTTTGGTCTGATGCATTTTCTTCTATCTCCAAAAACTAGCGAGTTATTCAGGTGACCTGTCTTAAATGTCCCACCCTGTATACGTATAGTCAAGCAAACCGTCATAAACGGGGATTCCTGGACAACTGCAAATATCATGTTGAAAGCATTCACTGCCGTAACATTTTTTATTGTATTTTCGCGCTGACTTTCAGGAATTCATAAAACAATACATACGTACACCGAGCCCCAGTTCTTCCACGTTATACTACCACTTCTTCCACAACATACACCAACCAAAATTCTGCATTTTCCACAAGTCGATCCGCAGCAACAAGCGGCTATGCGTATAACCACCAGACAGAACACATTCAACCGTGAACGAGATACCTATATCTATCAGTCAGAGTAATCACAACTAGTGCACACATACACATTCGGGTGGCTCCTATTTTCGACTTTCAAATTTTTTTCACGGCACCCCGCAGAATAGTTCCAATGAATAAAAAAATAATCTGTGCAAAATTTGAGTTCGATAGGGTAACGTGGCCCTAGGCTCTTAAACATGAATATAATTAGTTAAATATACTTAAAATCGCTTTCTTTCGATTATCTTCTAAACTATTGATTATATTAGAAAACGTATGAGACAAAACTTGTAGATCTAGACAGGTTGCATCTTATATGTTGTATTACTTTTTTTCCTACGACGCACGGTTTTCGAAAAAGAATGAAAGAAGCCTGAAAAAAAACTAAAAATTTTTTTCTCAATTTTGGAAGTTATAGTGCGCTTTGATTAGACTTTATCCATGAAGACTAAAAAAATGTAAAAACCTTTTTTCAAAATTTCGGTAAATTTTTGTAAATTGTATTGATAGTGTTTTGTATATTATATGTAGTAACACGGTATAAGGTTAAATGGACTGAAGGGGCGTGTTACACTCAAGTACTCAACTACACAGAGTTTTCAGGAGTCGAAATTTATTAAACTGGAGTACAGGAATCCGGATGTCAGCGACTGTTCCGATCGAACGTTAGTGGCGAAGTGTCTTCCCGACGCTCTGACTTTTTCGAAGAAGCTCGCATAACCGGAAATTAATTGTCATTGGCTAATCAAGCGCGTAGGCGTCAGCCAATGAGACGCTTCCTATTCGTCGAATCGCGCCACCTATTCCTTGCGCCCTTGGCGCGCTTTTCCAGGAATAGGGGGTGCGACTTCGCGGGGGAGACGTACCTGCTGGAAATTTGGCAACTCCGCGGAATTCCCTGCAGGCCCGAGGCGCATGACGTGGCCGGTCGCAAGCCGCCGAGCCTCGCATCGTGGGCCCTTCGGAAATCCCGGGTTTATGACACCCGCATCTGCTATTGAGGCCGAAAACGAAAGTCTCGAAAGGAAAAACATGCGTTTACTAAAATTCTAAAGCATAACGGCTTTCTCAAAAATAACATTGCTGGCGCGCGTGTCATAAACCGCGCCGACCATTTGCACGCCAAATGTTCGCATCTGTACGTACCGATGGTCCCTACAGGACAATAAATTGTTCATAACATTTGTCATTTTAATTTCAATTTATTTATAAACATTGGTTTCCTGTTAATGTTTCTTTTTTGTATCCCCGAAACTTTCACCGATAATATAATCATTTACAATCTGTAAAACATAACCTTTATGTACTTCATTCTTTGTAAATAATTTATTGTATTCTTCCAATTATTTAATCCCTCCCCCTGTCGTATCATTAACTACTCGAAGTTTATTTATTAATTCCAATCGTTTAATGAAACTTGTATTTTCGGCGCAAGTAGTAAGATAGGTTTGTAAACATTGAACAATGAACATCTAACTCAATAAAGTCTAACTAATAATAATATAATAATATAATAGTAATAATATAATAATAATAATAATAATAATAATAATAATAATATAATCTAACTCGAGTTTGCCGCTTGAATAAAAAAAAGAATGATTGATGCTTTAAATCGCGAATCACAGTCGTCTATTAAAGATAGAAAACGAATCCAATTACAAAGTGACAGAATAAATGAAATTTTGAAAACGGAGTTGAACAATTCGTTTCGAACAGAACTAGAGAAGTCTTTTTAAGATTTGTGTTAGATGATCAACTTTTACAAACTGATCCTTCAATTTGGTCCGAAAATACAAGTTTCATTAAAGCATTGGAGTTAGGATACATAAAGATTATGTTTTACAGATTGTAAATGATTATTGCCGAAAGTTATCAGGATACAAAAAAGAGACTAACTGGAAATCAGCGTTTGTAAATAAACTGAAGTTAAAATAAAAAATGTTATGAACAATTTATTTTCCATTAAACCTTCTTCCGTGTTACTGCATATAATATACAAAACACATTCAATACAATTTACAGAAACTTACCGTTGGGAAAAGTTTTGTAATTTCCTAAGAATAATCGTTTAGGGTCGAAGAAAAATAAAACACATTTTTTTAGTCTTTATTAATAAAGCATAATTAAAGCGCACTACAACATCCAAAATTGAGAAAAAAATGATAGAAAAAGGGTAATACAACATAAAGATGCGTCCTGCCTAGATCTACGAATTTTGTCTCGTACGTTTTCTGATATAATCAATAGTTTAAAAGATAATCGAAAGGAACCGATTTTATGAGTATTCATACTGTTCAACACGTAAAAATTTTTGCAATTGTCAATAAGCGTTTCTGATAGACCTTTATGAGCTAAATATGAATCTGCAAACCGTTTCTTTCCAGCACGTCCAGTTTTTGAAAAAATCAAATTTGAAGAAAATTGCAAATTTTCAACTATGGAGCTGTGTTGTGCTTTTACAGTAATACATAGTTATTCAGTTTTTACACGAATTAATTCTCTGGACTCTTGCGAATAAAATGATATAAATAGTTATTAGATTATAGTTATCTAAATATATTTAAATAATGTTCAAAGTGAAAAGCACACCGAAAATGCACCACCTTTTGCTGATATTCTTTAATTGATTTCAAAAACTAAAAGTCTAGGAGAAAATCTAACCATAGCACGCGAAAGGGAAGACCTTCCTGCTCAGGGAAGTGTAAAGGAAAGTTCTAAAATCTGTTTTTTTTAAATAGGGAAGCGAAATAGTTCAGCAAAACACGCGACGCCGACAGTGGTGGCCATGCGCGCCTAGCACTTCCGTTGCGATGAGCGGCAGGTAAGGCGACCGTCGTCATTGAGTACCACTGTCGTCACCGTATGTTTTGCTGAACTATTTCGCTTCCCTATTTAAAACAACGCAGATTTTGTAACTTGACACATTCCTGAGGAGAAAGGTCTGCTCTATCACGTTCTATGGTTAGATTTTCTCCTAGACCTCTAGTTTTTGAAATAAATTAAAGAATATCAGCAAAAAGTGGTGCATTTTCGGTGTGGTTTTCACTTTGAACATTATTTAAACATATTTAGATGTCTATAATCTAATAACAATTTATATCATTTTGTTCGAAAGTGTCCAGAGAATTAATTCTTCTAAAAAGAAACTGAATAACTATTACTATAAAAGCACAACACAGCTCCAAAGTCGAAAATGTGCAAATTTTTTCAAAAACTGGACGTGCTGGAAAGAAACGGTCTTTCATAACATTTTTACTAAGGAAAAACTAGTTTCAAATCACCTCACAGTTCTCCAACACTTTTGTTACACCCTGTAGATATGTTTTGAATCAGGGTCCTTTCTTGGGGCAGGAAGCTGCGGGGCGCGTTGCATTGAGACTTAACGGTGAAGGCAATTGAATTAGAGACCTTTGTTATAGCCGAAATGGAGATTCAGATTTCCCGGCGGAAGTAAGTTGCTCACAAGACGACCCAGTTGTTGCCAGTGAGGCACCGTGTATGTTAGAAACTGCGAAACCGGAGGAAACCGTCTAATTTGCTTGTGTTTCGAGTCAAGCGTGGAGCAAATTTGTTAATTAAGGAAATCCTTTTGATGGGGTGCCGCTGTGTGAAAATCGAATGGAGTTGTTGATTGTTACATGGAAACTCAGAATATCGAATCTGGATTATTTCCGGTTTGTTGTACCGTGAACGAATGAACGTTAATTATGAGCATATAATTGGTGAAAATACTCACACAAATACGTTTAGTAACTTAACACTCTATAACCCAGTTTTCTTCGTATCTGAAGAAGAATTATACAACGTGAAAGTAGAGACATTAACATTCGGATATGCATTGATGATTAATTTACAATTTTTAAATATTTTACTTTTTATAAAATTATTATTTATTTAGTATTATTTTTTTCTTTTTTTATTAGATTTTAACGTTAACAAAATAGCTTCGACTCTCGGAAATGAGGGGTTCCTGGGATGATTTGGCTACGCGCTGCGTTTCTACTAGGAAGCTATGAATGAGCAAGTCTGCATGCATCGAAGTAAAGTACGTACAATGACAAATGAAAAAGTCTTAACAAATAAAATCGCACTTTTTATCATCTTTTGTTTGTCATTTAAAGTGATTAATGAATAAAGCATAAATGGAGGAAAATCATGTGTAACATAAAAAGACAAATACACAGTTCTTTTTCTAAACAGAGTCGAAAATAATAATTATTTGAAGTGAGATGATAAGGAATACATAAATTTCCTTTTCAAATAACTTATTAACGAAAAGGTAATCTAACAGAAAATGAATGAGGAGTGATCGTAGTGCGTTATTCAGATAAAAATCCGTAGTTTAATAATGACCAACAATGTTACTGATAATGAATAAATCTCTTTAACAGGTTTGAGGAGAAGTTTACTTACAGAAACTTGCAGAATTATTGTCGGAAATAAGTCATAGCTTGTGTTAAATTAAACAAATAATAATCACCAATAAATTTAATACAACTCACCCTTTCGGTAATTGACCTGCAGCTTGCAAGCCGTGCCAGTAGGTCACTGTACCGATCCTGATCATCGACGGACGAAATGGTTTATGGTAGGGTAGCACCCAGTCTACAAGTGATCGCAGGTATACGACACCAGCCGAAGTTAAGAGTCGCAACGTCAATTGCGTCCGGGGTATTGCACCGAATATGTATTCACTTCACTGCACGACCACTAACACTGATCACCCGACACGATCACTTTCTAATCGATCGTATTATACCACCACAACATTGCGTAATATTCCCGTGAAGTGATAATCTCTGTCGCGCGATTGTTAACCGACTGACAAAATTTTTCTGAAGAAGCTTCCTCTAGTCGTAAGTAGTATCCCATCGTTACATTGTGAGTTCACTCTCACCACGACAACTAGGTTTAGGTAAAAAGAAACCATCGTTCTAGGCGAGTATGTGCTTTGCAGTAGTGTAACGAACCAACCGCCGTGCAGTTTCACTTAAGTGTGTACTCGGCTAATTTACTACCCCCTGGTAGTTCCAACCATTGCTTCCAGATAGAAAGCAGACATCACGTGTATCGGCTTGAAAGGGTTCGAAGAAAAGAGGACCACCAACGTACCCATTGCTTTGAGATAGAAAGCACAAACTACGTCGTGTTCCTCGAGGAGCAGGACAAAATTTTTCACCCATATATGTTGAGCTGATGCTGTTTGGCTCTGTCCGAACACCTCAGCAGATGTCGTATCCGATGTTTCGGTTATTGTTCCCGATTGACTTACAATCGGTAACTCGAAACCGCGAGAATTGGGGTGTGTGGCGGCACCTGACAAGATAATAGCCTAATTAGTCCTATCGCCCTCTTTCCGTCAATCCTTACGCGCTCCTTTGTTTTCTTCTTCCACTCCTAGTAATCCTAAGATTGTGTTATATAATTCGTCGACAGGTAGCCGCGACACTTCCAATTCTCGCATTTCGTAACGCTTTCACTTGTAATCAAGTAATTGCCCGTGACCGTCGCGTTTCCGAGCAATTCTTGAACGCTATATTTTCCAATACCAAATCCGCTTTGAGTATCGCTATCACGAACCAGTAAAACCATTTTTTTCTTGTCGTTGTTGGTTTTATTATTTAAGTAGTCTAGTGTACATTGTTACTTGTAATAAAATAAGTAATTGTAAGGACAGTATGTATGTTCCGTTCTAGACTTCCATCGATTAGTTAAACCATAATCACATTCGATATTAAACAGTTATTTCTCACCTAATTTCTTTGGCCTCGTAGCAGCCGTAAACTCACAAGGGAAAATCCCGAATTGACAATCGCCAATTTTGAAACAACTAATAGCGTCCATAATAGCGGAGCTCCAGTTCAGGTAAAAGAACCGGGGCATTCCACTATTACTGTCGACTACCGTACGGCTACCACTCCAGATTATTTTCATGAGATCCAAAGTCAATATCAATAGGAAATCATAAAAGTGAATTATCATAAAAGAATATAGAAATATAAAAAACAAACAATGTACAAATATTCAATTATTTAATTATTTATTATATTATACATTATAATTATATTATTTTTTTGTTATATTTGTATAAATTAATAACACCTTTAATTCTACGTAGACTACATCATAGCCCATTTTGAACAAAATCCCAGAAATGGAAGAAAAAAAGTGATCGATTTGGCGTGAAATGACCCTATTATGTTTGATGTTTTTTCGCATTACCTGTAAGATGGAGTACTTCAATGCGTATAATTAAACGGATAGTGTATTGTTACGATTTCTGCTGGTAGATCCTTAAATGGTTGAGGTTCAAGCTGCAAGTATAAAAGTTACCTACACCGTGCCGTGCCAGAAATCGGCGTAAGAAGTAGGTAACGCGTAACAAACAAGCGATGCTGGACCAATTTACGACTGTAAAACATTTTTTAAATAGACAGTTCAAGCAGAATGTTAACCAACTTTTGAAATATTCGAAGCAATTCTAAATCGACTGTCTATTTTAATAACACATCAAACATAATAACTTTTTTAATAATGGAAAAATCGAAATTTCAGTTTATCCGTATTTTACATTTCGGTATATAAACTGGCCGAAATTTCAATAAAGTCACCATGTGTTTTTACGAATTTTTGTAGTTATTCAATACCAATGAAAAATTTATGTTTGATAGCATTTTGGGATTAATTAAACAAGCCGTACACATCGGTTTCAAAAAGTAAATATAACATTTACACTCTGTTCAATAAAATCGTGTCGACGATTACGCCATAACGAAGAATATCCTGGAAAAAATAAAGGGTGCACTTGAAAGTGGAGGTGTCAGGTTATCATGCAATTTATCTAGTAAGAGGTTCAATCGCCAGCGTAGTTTTGGATGGCACGGCAACGGCGGGGCATGCTCTCTGCTAGTGACTGGGCGTATGATTGTGGAAGAGAGTGCCATACTGCACGAATTTGGCGGCAGAGGACTGCACGGGTGTAAATACGTTTTCCACGCAGTTTAAGTTTCATCGGAGACTAGACGTTTTCTATTGGGTTTGCGTCAGGACTTTGTGAGGGCCATGACAATGTGGAAATGTTCTGATCCATCTTCCACTGGGTACAACGCCGAGAACGATGCTTCGGATCGCTTTCCTCTTGCAGCACCTACGCCGCCGAATCCGGGTCGTACCAGTGTTACGTACGAAGACACTCTCGTGACCTCTTAACCCAATCGCCAGATTTTCTTGGAAAGCAGTTTCCGTTGAGAACAGACGTGTCCCCCACTACTTTTAGACTCGATTTTCGGGATATAAAAAGGGACGCGTACAGCTCATCCGCGGATCATATTCATATCAGAAGTCTAGCTAGTGAGATCGGGTATTAAAGTCCTTGTCAAGCATTTCTAAAAGTAAGCTAATCTCTACATAATAACTCCCCGCATTTCTCAGTGCGTGAAAACCGAGAATGTTGGAATTAGCTTCCGCGACTACACTTTACAGTACCATTTGTAAAACCTTTACTTTATTGAATATACTTGTATACGTTTATATATTTATAATTCAGTGTTGTTCATTTCAACTCTAGAATAACATCTAAATTCCCAGCTAGAAGCGAACTCACAAAGGCACACTTTTACCGCTCGAAGTGTACCGAATTCTTAAAAATTACGAGGCCCATACTAACAATCCCAGTGGCTCCCTGAGATGAAATAGGCTCGGGTTCGTCCACGAAAATCTTTCCTAGTGGCTCCCTGTGATGAGATAGGCACAGGTTTGTCCACGACTACCAACCTCCTAGTGGCTCCCTGTGATGAAATAGGCACAGGTTCGTCCACGACGTCTAAATCACCCTAGTAGCTCCCTGAGATGAAATAGGCTCGGGTTCGTCCACGACAACCTATCCCAGTGACTCCCTGTGATGAAATAGGCACAGGTTCGTCCATGCAACAAACTTTAAAAAACCAAACTCGCCATTTCCTCGGCTCTCGCAGCCGCTTAGCCCTGGCTCGTAACACCAGCATTCGGCGGAGGGTAGAAGATACCGTCGATAGATTTTGACCAGTGTTTCTGCCGTCAAAGTCTCGCCGCGAACGCACAATCTTACAAAACCACACGGTGATATGCATCCCCAAACATCCATTTGCAGGGAATGCTTAATGGTGCGTACGGTACCTGGCTCGCTACGGACGGACCAAGCACGCCTTCGAGTATACGCTGCGAAGTAAATTGGATTCATCGGTGAAGATTACGGTGTCCCAGTCTTGGCCCGCGGGAGCCCGTGCCCACTGCAAGTGTTGTTGAATGTATCGCAGCGTCAACAACGGTTTCGGCCGCGTGCTACGATATTGCACGTTGTGCTCCCGCAAACGTAGGCGCAACGTATTCAAGGACACTCGTATTCCTCTAACTGCTAGTTTTTATTGGGCGTACCGCAGCGTTAGTGAAGGATTCCGCCGGAATAATCGCAGGATCGTTCGGTCCTACTCAATGGAAGTGCCCCCACATCTACCACGTTCAGGAAAATTGTCGACAGTTTCGGTTTCGTGCTACCGCTTCGCTCCACCCACTTCGTCACGAACGCCGCTACCGACTTTTGCATGTATTGGGCTATCGCTGTATACGAATGTTGGGTCCGCGTGGATACGTGCATAAGGACACAGATTCGAAACGGGTACCTCGCCTCTATCCTTCCTACTTTTCGCCTAATTCCTAACCCCGCCGCGCTTCTAGTTCCTGTATGTCCCGTTTTTGAAAAAGTATCGACGCACTTGTATTGAATAGAGTGTATTTAAGAAGGAAACAAAAACAGAATTCAACAGAAAACAAACTGCGAAATTTCTATAAAGTCATATACTTTGTACGTAAGTAAAGTCGAAATTAACAATTGTTTTTCATTATTTCTATATTGTTACGAGCCAGGGTCGCGGACTGCGCGAGTGGCCGACGAAGTAGGTTTTCTAAGGAATATGGCAGAGCCGCTAAGATGATTGAAAGCGTGGACGAACTTGATGCGCAATCAGAGAGCCTCTAGGAATGGAGTCACTTGCGGACGAACCCGATCCGAAATCAGAGAGCCGCAGGAAATATTAGTTAAGCCTCATAACTTGTTTTATAAATTTAGGTACAACTCGAGCGGTAAAGTTGTATCGTGTGATAAAGGTCAACTACGACTATAATGATCACCAAATCAATGAATTTTAATAATGAAATTACTCACGTTTATTAGAGAATATTGCTTGAATATTACGCAATCAGTCTGTGGTGTAAGTATGTGTAGTGTAGTATTGTCGCGGTAAAGTATTGAGTGTAATATTACCAATGAAATGCTTGGTGTTAACGCACTGGCAATGCGGGGACTAAGCGCGGTTTTAAAAAATTACCGAATAGAACTTCAACCGAATCCGCGGATTCTATAAGATTAACTATCCATCTATAAGATGGTTCGAAAGGGAATTTCAGCCCGATCTCAATGGATACAACCGACTCTTTGCCGGATATAATACGTCGTGACTCTACAAGTGACTGTACTATTTTGGCCCACGGAGAGTTAAAAACCGAAGGTTTATATAGTGATCGTCCCAAAACTGGGTGGGGTTTCTTAATCTAACGGTCGCGAGTGAATCATGATTCTGTCTCTGGTTGCTATCCAGTTGGTTGAGATTACGCTTCCCTATTACTTGAGGAATAAACAAACAGAATTTTAGGGCGTTTTCCGTTGCCGGGCGCGCGGTTGAATACAATTGAAAATGAAAATTAATCTCCATACGTAACAATATTAATACTGAATTTAACCTGTATTTGTTTTAATGAAAATACAAAAACAGATACAACCAAGCAATCAAATTGATGGCATTTTGAAAATATCTATGAGAATGAAGATAACTCTATAGAAATTTCGGCTAGTGTATTTTCAAAGTATCACCAATTTTATTGCTACATCGTATTTGTTTCTGTAGTTTCATACAAGGAATTACAGGACACTGGAGGTTACACTAAGCATTAATACAGAAATAGTGAAAAACAATTGGTAATTTCAATTTTACCTACATATGTAAAAAGCGAATGACTATAGAAATTTTGCATTTTGTTTTCTGTTGAATTATATTTTTTTTTTGAAGTAAATGTTCTTTAATTAATCCTAAAATGCTACCAAACCCAATTTTTTCATTGGTATGAAATATTTATAAGAATTCATCAAAAAACATGGTGACTTTATAGAAACATCGGCCAGTGTAGTTTTCACGTACAAATATACAAGAAAAACAAATTAACATTTGACCAGCAAATTGATCAAAAAGTGTTATTTTTCAGACGTATTGTTAAAACAAATGGATTATTCGAGAATTAAATCATATATCTAGATTCTGTATCAAGGCACACACAATATTGCAAATTATACTGTTTTTATATCTGTAATAGTTTTCAAGATATTTGACCCAATACAGTTCACACCCCTAAATTTGAGGGCTGTTTCCAAGCCTTCAACGTGGATGAGAGCAACTAAAATGAAACACGTATCAAATATTTTTATGAGAACTACAATCTCACAGAGTTATATCAAAATTGGCGATTGTCAATTGGGGATTTTCTCTTGTGAATTTGAAATGGAAATTAGGCCATAAATAACCGAAACGTCCGCTTCGGCCTCTGCTACGATACTCGGACAAGGCCAAACAGCGTTAACTCAACTCTTAACGAGGGAGGGCCCTTCTCTGGGGTCAGCAGATTGCCGCCTCCGCGCCCGCCTTATCATGATCGGTGCGTTCCCGATCCTGCTCGGCGGCCTCCTTCCGTGTGTGGAGTTAGTCACAGAAGAAGGCCACGGCACCCCAGGACCTCTCGTCGCAGACCATGGCTTCCACCACAGTCCGCGGCGAGATGTCCCATTCGATTATGCGCTGGAGGGCCCGCCTTTCACCGGCGAAAGACGGACATGCCTCCAGCGCGTCTGCGCGGAGTCCCACTCCGCGCCACATAATTGGCACTCAGCCATCGCCTCCGCCCCAAATCTTGCGCGGGCCATCCATGCGTCTAAGCATTGAAGTGCTGGCACGCACAAGCATATCCCAGCACTGTCCATGTGCGCTGGCCGTTCGGGTCTTTCCGCCGACATTCGGTACGTCACTCGGGAACGTAAACAAGGAGGGGACTTATTATACGTGGCGCCGAGGGGCCACCTCTCGACGCTGTTTTCTCGTGGGCCGACCGCGAAAGGAGGTGGTACCCCCAGTACTCAGCCCGCTTGCCCCGCGGGCGACGCCAGGGTCATCACGGCTGTGACCTTATAAATCGCGCCACCCGTGGAGCAAGGTGTCGTATACCTGCGAAAACCTGTGAACTGGGCGCTATCGTACCATAAACCATTTTGTCCGTTGATGACCAGGATCGGTAGAGTGATCTAGGTTTGCAAGCTGCAGGTGAATTTCCGAAATGGTGAGTTCTACTGAATTTATTGGTGGTTATTATTTGTTTAATTTAACACAAGCTATGACTTATTTTCGACAATAATTCTGCAAGTTTCCGTAAATAAACTTTTCCTCAGGCCTCTTAGGGAGACTTATTCATTATCAATAATATTGTTGGCCATTATTAAACTATAGATTTTTATCTCAATAACGCACTACGATCATCATTTTCTGTTAGATTACCTTTTCGTTAATACGTTATTTGAAAAGGAAATTTATGTATTCCTTATCATGTCACTTCAAATAATTGTTACTTTTGATTCTCTTTAAAAAAGAACTGTCTTTGTCTTTTTACGTTATACATCATTTTAAATGGCAATCAAAACATGATAAAAGGTTCGATTTTTTTGTTACGTCTTTTTCATTTGCGTTTATACGTAGTTTTCTTCGATGCATATCGACTTGCTTGTTCGTACCCTAGTAGCACAAAAATATTAGTTGAATATGTTTTTCAAATATTGAAAAAATATTTTTTGAGCCACACTTTTTAATATGAAATAAATATTGAATCCAAATATTGTATACATATACAAGAAATATAAAATAAATATTTAAAAAATATAAATTAAATATTCATAGAATATAAAAGAAATAATTAAAATATATCAGTTGAATATTTAGACAATAGTACATAAATACTGAAAGTGTGAAAAGAATGTTTAAAAAAAACTTAAATAATTTCCATACGCCGTTTCACAAATAACAAATAACATAAATAAATTATTTCTTCAGCAAGGTGATGATGAATTTTAAATACACTTGTGGCAAGTATGCACGCTATTATTTCTCTAACTTTTACAAATATGAAAAACTATTTCAAACAGAAGTTGTTTGATTTTATAGAACAAACTTAATAAAATATTTGAATTCCTTCTGTAATTGTTATTTTCAGAGCGTTTGATAACAATGTTATTTTTTAAAATGGAACTGCATATTTTTACTATTGCCATGTTATTATGTATTTCAAGTTCTATTTGGATTCTAATTTCTCGGATCAATGTATGACTATTGATGACAAATGTACAAAATAAATGTAAAATAATAAATTATTCAAACAGAACTTTCAAATATGTCGTTGAATCTGCCCTGAAATGCATAATAACATAGCAGTAATAAAAATATGTACATAGCCCCAATTTAAAAAATTACATTGTTGTATTTTTAATGTGTCTAGCAACCCGCGTTTGTAATTTATCAGGAGTGACAATGAAGGAATATGAATTGTCAACACTTCCTACATAAGTAAATATAGTCCAAATTATGTCGTGTTTGATATTATTTTAATGTGAAAAATCTCATCAACATGTTAGTAAAAGTTTCATTAATATAGAACCAAAAACATAAAAATTTATGTGTTGTATTGGTATTGTGTCACTGATACATGGGAATTTAATATTTTTTTGGGCTCCCAACGTTCAGCCGTTGCGTCAACTCGTCAAAAAAAGGCCTCTTTCTTCTTACCGACTGATTCGACGGACAGAGAGGGGGAATGTATATGTAAGTACTTGTACGACGTTTAGTCGAAGCGTTCAAGCGTCAACGAATGGTTAGAGAGTTGCCGTCGAATCAAATTAGCTGGAACACCCCCCCAGTCACACCTATTTTTATCATTGGCCGTGTCGTCGAGGTAACTCCGAATTAGGTTTTAATACGTTTTTTATTTAACTATTACTTACAAATAGGAATACAATTGGACAGAGAGGCGATGTAATGTTGTTGAAGTTCAGAAATCGACTGTATCATCCCCTGTTTGGGACCAGTATTTAAAGGGTTCCGGTATGGAGGGGGTGGACGTTAGGTTTAAGGAATTTAGAAAAGGATAACCTAGGAAATAGGAATATCATGGGAAGACATCTTGGCGACATTAGGAATTTGGAAAAAGGCTGTGTGGGAAATCGGGATATCGCAAAAAGACATCATGGCGTCCTTCGGAATTCGGGTGAAAGCTGTTTCGGCGAACGGTCGGGTTTTTAAGGAGATCTGTATCGCAGGGTCGGTACATGGAAGAACCATCGGGGTAATGAAGGGTTCGTTGGTGACTATCGCGACAGCCGAAACTGTACACACACAATCGGACCGTGTAACAAAGAGAGCGAACGAGACGCATGCAGATCGAAGGAGATAACGCGAAACGCAGCAGCTACAATGTAATCATAGGCGGGAGCGTCGCAGATGAGCTCACGTAGTCGAGTCGAGTGGAAACAGAAGGTTTCTCTTTCTGTTTTTCACTCGCATGTCTTTTTCTATGTTCGGAATACTACAAAGGCAAGCTGTCCAGGTTCGGGCTCCAAACAAAAAACAAATAGATGAGGTGCTGACAACTGGTTGCCTCTTGCATGAATGTGCTGCCGCAGAACCGGAGCCCGCACATTCAACGAGGACTCTCTGTATTATGTACAATAGTGACTGAAGATACATTGATCAATTGTCCCTAGCCATTACTGGAACTGCCAGGCTAAACTTCAATCGGAGAAAAAATAAACTTAATATTAGTCTGAGAGATGGCTGCAAAATTCTAACATCATTTCGAAATGCCAATTTTTTACCTTAAACGATGCAGGCAGTGATACCAATCACAAAACCGCCAACATGGCTGGTCGGAAATCTTGCGGTTGGCGGGGGCGTGCGCTTAAAGGTGTCACACTTCATGAGGCAAAAACGTCATAACCAAATGGTTGATCATTTTTTTCTTAATACTATATTATGCTACAAAACTGAAGGTACCATTGCACAACTATTTGGTCCTTGCAAACGTACTGCCAGAGTGGGTTAAAGTGCACGGTGCGTAGGTTTACGCGCGCTCCAAGCAGTCGGGTCACGATTACTTTGATAGTATAAATTATCGCTGTGCGTCATTTCCAAATTCCTGAACATTTGTTTATTAGTTGCATACATTATTAATAATGTTTATCGTCTATGACAGATCAATATTTCGTTGTTAACCCCTCAAAGCCGGGAGCAGCGGAACGAAAAGTAAGTTGTCGTGCCGGGTAGTATTTGCGAGCAGTGGCACTGCAGTGCCGGCGGTCGCGTAGCGAGAAATTATATTCTTGTTGTGCTTGCTAGGATACGCAGGAGGAATCTTTCTAACAGATGAAAATTATTATTGTTACAGTTTTATATTTTCATATCATTATTTATTAATGTGTTTACATGATGTTAGTGCTTATAGAAATGCGAAATAAAATTCGCATACATAAAAAAGTGCAATAAAATATAAAAAAATTCACAAAAGAATAAAAAATTATTTTTATAGTTATCGCAACAGTCCTGGTCATATGTGACTAAAAATAAAATCGAGAACCGCTCATAAATAATTGTATTATTTGGATATATATATAATGGGCGTCCCAGGATTTTATTATGAGTCACATATGACTAAATAGGTATGCTGTAATAGTTATTAAAATTATTTTTTTATTTTTTGGTGAATGTTTTTATATATGTCTTATTCACTTTATAGTGTATTTTACTATAACCGAGTAACTTAAAAAGTTTTTATATATATATTTTATTTGTGATATCCACTATATCGAAAAAAGAATAGAACAACTCAGTTTATAATTAGTGTTTACTTTAGTAGATAAATTAGTGTAAATTGTAAATAATAATTTGTGTAAATTATTAACGAAAATTTAGTAAGAAGACTTTTGAAAGCTGCTTTTGCTGCTATAAACAACAATCCGTCTTATTGCATCGCCGTTCCTAGCAGCCCATGGGTCGGTAACTTGCAACGGCGACACGTGAAGAAAGCAGGGTTCGTCTGAGATACGGACGTCAGCGACGTGTGAAAACGCGAGATCGGTATCACTTACGTCTGCTGGCGGTGTATGAAGAACGCGGGGTCGGTATCCCTTACGTATGCCGGCGGTGTATGAAGATCGCAGGGTCCGTATCTTTCACGTATGCCGGCGTTGAGTGCACGGTGCGTACCAATTCCATATCCAAATGCCTGAACTTTTGTTTATTAGTTCTATACATTACTAGTAATGTGTATACAGGGTGACAATGAAACACCCTCAATACTTTCGAAGACGGTAACTCTATGAAAACTCATCGAATTAAAACAATTTTTATTTTCTTTTAAAGAATACAAAACGCTAAATAAAATTTTACAATAAGTATTCAAAATATCCACCTTTAGCCTTCACACAAGCTCTGAGACGCTTCTTAGAATTATTTGCGATGATCGCACATTCTTCAGTAGTAATTTGATTCCAGGTTCTTTCTAAAGCAAACTTTAACTGTTCTACGGTGGTGTATTTTTTAGAGAAGATTTTTCTCTCCAAAATTGACCAAACTGAATAATCCATTGCGTTGAGATCGGGTGAATTTGATGGACATATCATTCTATCCCACACCTCCGAAAACAGCTCTTTGCACATTCTCATTGTCGATTGGACCGAATGCGCCGGAGCCCAGTCTTGTTGTAAAATCCATTTATTCTTTCCGAAGTGCTGACGTGCTCACAGGTAGAGTACACCTCTAAGGATGTTTTGTTGATAGGTGATAGCGTTGATTTTTAAGCCTTTGTCGACAAAAACCAACGGCGTTTTGCCTGTCGCGCAAATGCCGGCCTAAACCATTCCAGAAGTCAGAAAATGGCGACGTTGCACAGAAACTCGCCTTGGTGACTTATTTGAACCCTTTGGCAACAATTGTCTATCGTTCTGACGGTTATGACATCGCTCAATTGTAAACATTTTTTCATCCGTAAAAAGCACAGAACGATGACGACCACACGCGACCAGCTGAAGCAACTTCCTCGCTTTCTTCCTTCGCTGCTTTGTCATTTCTTCCATCAGATAATGACACCGAACCAGCTTATAAGAATGGCATTTTAGGCGGTTTTTCACCATCAATCGAAGTGATTTGCGGTTAATGCCAATAGTTTTAGCCATTTGTCACATTGATTGGACAGAATTGCGATAAATTCGGCAACGTATTTTGTTGAGATTATCCGAAGTAATAACTGTTGGTTTTCGTCCCCTTCCTTGTCTATCTTCACATCCACTAGTCTCCTTGTATCGTTTGCTGGCGTCGTACACGGTTCTTTTGCTTTATGTCCCTTTTTGTACAAATTTATAGCCGAGATACGAGCTTCTTTCACCATTTTTGAATCGTATAATGTCATAAAAGTTCATACAAGGCACCACTAGGCTATACAGAATTTCCCGCGGAATGCAAATATAGTATTCATTGTAAACGAAAAATAATAAAAACAGGACAAATACCTGAGCAAAAAAAAATTGCGCGTATTTTATTGTCATCCTGTATATTCTATGACAGACCAAAATTGTGCGTAATTTTATTGCGTACATATTTCTTTGTACATAGATTCAGGGAAGCTGAAATTAAGTATACTGTTAAATAATGCAGGTGTTTTAAATACCGACCGTTTGCAGTAGGTATCTATGAACGTACGCACTGTGCACTTCAACGTCGTCTGAAATTTTGCTCTGTCATGGAATATATACATTACGAATAATGTATGTAACTAATAAACAAAAGTTCAAACATTTGGAAATAATGTACAGCGACGATTTATACTATCAAAGTAATCGTGTCCCGATCGCTTAGAGTGCGCGTAAACATACGCACCATGCACATTGATCCAGTCTGGCAGTACCTTTGCAAGGACCAAATAGTCTGGCAATGGTATCTTATGTTTTGTAGCATAATATAGTATTAGCAAAAAAATGTTGAGCCTTTTGGTAATGACGTTTTTGCGTCTTGAAATTTGACACCTCAGGCGTACGCTCCCGCCAAACTCAAGACTTCCGACCAGCCTGACTGGCGGTTTTGTGATTGATATCACTGCCTGTATCGTTTAAGGTAAAAAATTTGCATTTGAAAATCACGTTAGAATTTTTGCTGCCAGCTCTCCGTCTATACGTTCCTCACTTTCGCGCTCTGGCCAGCATTATCCTCCAACGTACGAAATGTCCTTCCATTTCAGGGACTCTAAGCCCAAGAAGTAGCCTAAAACGTCCACGATGACGTCAGATTCCAAATAAACTCTGTTAACGAACAGTGACAGGAAGATTTCATAATCAGGTTGTGACGACGTTTAAGACTCATTTGTCTCCCCTTGATACCAAAACCCTAATAATATCAACAAATTAAACGGGACATTCCCTAGAGCAACACGCGGAGGAACGTGGAACATCCGCAACAACTACCATCCGCTGGCCAACGGAAGTTCGAACTTCCAGCCGTGGCGGCGGGGCTGTCGTGTAAATTTTAGAAGGAATCCCGATGCCCTCGAAACTGGAACACTGACAAGCCGAGTTAGCGGGCCGGAGGGGGGCACATTATATCCCAGGGAAACTCCGGTTAACAAGCTTGCAAATCCCACCGAAAATGTCGCGAATCCCACCGGGCGACTTAAATTGCATCGTAAGCAAACCGATAGAAGCGCAGGAAGTTGAAGGGTGAATCACGAAATTATAAGAAAATTTGAAACCCCGCCAGAACACCGGGGCTACATCCCCCTGGCAAAGTCGAGGCTGTCTAGCGCGCATTAGTGACTCCGCTTTTGCGCTATGTGGGTCATCCTCTGTACTCCGAGGCACAATTTCCAAGCGTCTACGGTGAAACTTCGTCTTTAGAAGCATTCGCTTCGTTGATTATGTTATTTTGAACTACTTGGAAACACTGGGCGGCGGTTCTTAAGCGATGTCCCCCAAACCATGCGCGCTTTGCTATCTAAGCTGTTGCATTAGGCTGGATCATAAGCTACTTCCGTTTTCCCTGTTTCCAAATTCACGTCGGTTTAAGGCAGCTTATGATTGATATTGATCTGTCACACAGATTCTCGATTATGATAAATTTTAGTAACTGTTATTGTGGCATAATACTTTGAAGATTATTATAGGCACATATTTAGATAATATTGAACTGTGGATCATTATACAAATATTTTTGTGGAGTAGTTTACAGAAAGTGGAGTCGAACAAAAGTTTGTGTAATCTACGTAGGATTGTTAAACTTAAAATAAAATAAAAATCTCAGTAATCTATATTAAATATTTTACTTAAGTACACTTAAACACATTAAATGTGCTTTAGCACTTGGTGCAAATACCTGGTACATACATTATAAATAAAATTTAAGATCGGTCAGACATAATCCAAAATTTATAGGCTGGATTTAGAATGTTAGTTACTTGTTTAAAACTCTTTAAATGTTGTATTTCCTGCATGAGGACAGTCAATTTAAAACAATAAACATTCGACTCTTTTGACCATAGGTATAGAATAGAATAACTTTTCTGCCATTTATCCAACACTAGCGACTGTCACTGAAAACATACTGCTCAAGGCAATTAAAGGATCATATACAGCAGCCATTGTATCCGCCAATATGATAGATCGTTGCCTGAAAGCTTTCTATGAAAACAAAACTATGCCTCATCCAACGAGTCGAGTCTGTAACCATAAACAATGGGAGCTGATGACGATTAAGGTGGGACCGAGACAGAGACAGTAGCCAGTCAATAGCAAGGTTTAGCACGTGAATGTTTTGGTTATTGTTACTGACTCGTCTCGTTGAATGGACAATAATTGTTAATATCGTACGGAACTCAATTTACAAACCTATATGCATCATAGCTTTTCCTTTGTTTCTTCACTTGGCTAGCGTAACAGGACAGTCTATAGTAGTGATCCCCCAATTGTTTTGAATCTAAAATTCTACCTAAACATTTTAAACACCTCAGAGGTCCTGACGTTACAAAGAAAAAGAAGAATCCCATTTACCTAAAGTATTTTCCATGAAACCGTCGAGACGTTATGGATATCGGGTGCCAAAGTTGACTATAACGTCACAGAGATGTCATGCGATTTTTGAAGCATCGCGTCACGTTTTTTCCTTACAGAAATTTATTTATGCTTGTAATAATATTCGTCTGTGTTGTTTGTACAGGCAGAGTCTCGTAACACGACGACTTCAAATAACTCGTAAGTTATTTATTGTAGAAACAAATTTTTCAAACAAGTGTTGCATGGTTTCCAGGGGGACATACACTGCTGTAATCTGTTTTTTGTTACTTTGATTTTTTATCCTTGATATGAAGGTCACCTTCAGTTTTTTACCCAATATTTTGTCCCGAATTCGGACAAAACACCAAATTGTACGTAAAAAAGTATTATACCAAAGAGGGCCTAAAATTAATAATTACTGAGATATTCTCAAATTAATAATCTTCTATTAAGAAATATTTCATAATACTCAGCCTCGTGAGAACACGACTTCGTTTACGACGGCAAGTCATGTTTGTAAACACGTTCTTTGGTACATGTTAGACACCATCAACATGAGATGTAGCTGAGTTCAATAGCTGTTCAGTAGCTCAGTAAACGTAAATGTAGGATGTTCGGTAACAGAAGAAAGTACGATGTGATAATTGTTGTTGGTGCGTGTGATGAAAATGCTACGAAAGCTAAGATATCATACCGAACTAAGTATCCTGGTCGAAATCAGCCATCACATTTTACATTTTTAAGGCTTAGTAAAAGGCTCCAAGAACATGACAATTTTGACGTACAAAAACATAACTGTCGTAAAATTGTAAATGTGAAGGATGTCGTACTTCTACCTTAGCAGCTGTTGTCGATAATCCACATATCAGTACACGGTAGATTTTGCGTGGTTCGGGCATTAGTCAAAGCAGTGTTCTGCCTATTCTTCATTCGGATAACTTTCATCCGTATCAACTGTCAGTACATCGGAAGCTACATGGACGAGAGTTTTGAGAAACGCGTACACTTCTGTTGTTTCAACAGATGGAAGTTTCGAATGGTACATTTGTATAGGCTGTTTTATGGACTGACGATTTATTGGGATTATTGGATTCGTGAAATTGACAACCAACACCGGTGGAAAGTGAATGTTTGGTGCGGCATAATAGGTCACCAAATCATTGGACCGTACTTGATTGAAGGATCATTAACAGATCAAACATAATACTCCACATTTTTGTCCGAAACACTACCAGGCCTATTAGAAAATGTACCGTATCTAATACGTCAAATAATATGGTATCAACAGGACGGCTGTCCAGCAAATTATGCTCGGCAATCGCGGCAAGTATTAAATAGGATATTGTCTAAGCGTTCGATCAGACATGGCAGTAACATTGCTTGGCCAGCTTGCTCGCCAGATTTAATGCCTCTCGATTATTTCCTTTGTGAACATGGCGTTTATCACGAGCCACCAACGACGGCCGAGGATATGCGAGAACGTATTATTAGTGCATGTGCCGCAATAACTGCAGAAACACTAGCAAAAGTTCTTCGTTTACTCATAATCCGATTACGCAAGCGATTGTAATGGACAACACTTCAAACACTGCCTGAAATAAAACTTGTTTTACAAATTATTTTACGAATCATTAATTTTAAACCCTATTTGGTGTATTACTTTTTTACGCAGTATTTGGTGCTTTATCCGAATTCGAAAGAAAATATTAGGCATTCCATTTAAAAACAAAGCAAAGTAACAAATAACTTACAAGTTATTTGAAGTCGTTAGGTTACGAGACACAACCCGTATGCCTGTTCCGAAGAAATGAAGAATGATAGACGGATGAACTTAATGAAAACTGAATTATTTTAGTTTCCCCTGTAACAGCTGCGCGCACAGCGTTGCGGTAAAATTAAATAGTCTGGACAAGCATGTCTGCTTCAGAATAAATCGTATGGCAAAGACTTAAAACAAACATATATATCTTAATTTGTTAGCAATGTTGCATTAATGCGTTAAACACCAACATTCGTGTGCAATACCGAAGTATTAGCCCGTCACACGTACAAACAGGAAGAGGCGCGAAGCGGAAACCGCCAGCGCGAAGGAGGCTTCGCCGTGAACGGCCCAAGGCTGAAAACAACCGAGACAGAGAGGACTAGAACGTCGAACAAAATTGCACCTGAGCAACTGACTGGAAGCAATTAAGGCACACGAATCCGGTGCCCGTCGAATTCATGAAGGTGCTACGCGGTCGCTTATCGAGTGCACCTGCTACGTTCCTATCGATCCTGCTCCCGTTGGCACGGACCTGCCCGAAGAAGCTAGCCTTAAATTCCCTTCTGAAAGTATTTATTAGACATCCACCGTCGAAAGTCGCCGAGTGGAGGATGCCCCTCTTGTACCCGTTAAATTAATCAAAAAACGTCCGCGCCAAGCCGTTTTTTGTCCTCCCTTTCTTTTCCTTATCTTGGTGACGTTATTCCCCCTTCCCTCTCCCCAGTTATTCTTCCAGTTTTCTCTGTTAGTATTCTTCTCTTCGGCAGGACCCAGCTCCAATTCCCTGTTTGCCTAGAATCATCGTAGTTTTCTGGAAATGAAATTTCCGTTTATTCTCAATGTTAGTCATTCTTTGGTTGAATAATGAACGAATCCGATCATTAACGTGAGAACTTTTCCGCGGTTTTTGTCCACCGTTTGCCTGTTCCCGATGCGGTAGGGTTTTAATGGATGTTTGCCTACTGACAATCAGATAAAAATGTCGCGTGATTTTCGTTGATATTTCGAGAGATGAGGAACAGGTATAAATGTATGATTAGCTACCTTTACACGAGGCTATTTAGCAAATTCCTCAGAGTGACGGATTTCAGATTTCTTATTTTACAATTACTGAACGTATTATTTATAATACTATATTATACAATTTAACACTTGAAGTCCATACATTCTAAAAGTTCTTAGAAATGCACATGAGTGCGATATTTTATCCCTCCGATGCACTTGACGTGTTAATTTAGCTTATTCAATGTTGGTAGTTCTAGTGTTAAAAATATATCTGGTCCTATTCTGCGAAACCTGTTCGGCCAGTACTCTTGGGATTAATAATAAGTCCTTTATTCTACAGTTGGTATAAAAAATCGATCACTTTTAGAATGAAAAATAAGGTATTCTATTCTAAATTTGAAATGTGTGCCTTTGTAGAATAGCATTGTTTGCTATATAATATATGGATTCCGAATTCCTCGTTTCTGATGTGAAGAATGTCAGTCTTCGAAGGGCACATTCATCTTTTAAAAGTGGTTGTCGAACATAAACACAAATGCTATAGAAATTCAAAAAACAAATAAAGATCCTACACACAACAGTCGAAGGAAAGAGAATTACTTTCATCGTACCTGTGAACCCCTTCATCGCGAACAATTTATGATATCGACAAAAACTTGGTTACCTAAATTTCCACATTCAATAGAGGGAGCTCATAATACAAACGATTTTTGTTAATTTTTTCAGAAGAGCACACAAATTACTCTGGCATCTTTAAGAATCTTAAGAATCGAACAATTTTCTTTTTAGCATAAATCAGGTCATTTCTGATAGTATAGGTTCTACTGTTGTGAGTCTTGCTTCTGACTACCAGAATCTGTTGTCACAAAAACTGAAACAGTTGACAATATTCGTGTTTTCTATGGACCTCTAAGTATTATATTATAACTAATCATTCTACTGTAAATAAAAATTAAAAACCTTATAAATAGCAAAATATTTCAAATGTTTCGTAGAAAAATTGGGATAATTGTTTCTGTATCTGCTAAACCTGCCCAATTTTTCGTGGAATCGATCGTAAATACGAGTATCGAAATGAAACGAAAAAACTTCCTAAGCTTCTGTAGATTACCTTTGCGCAAAAAACGTTCGCGAATTTTGCAACATACACCTATAACAATTTTTTAACAGGATTTCATCGAATACATTACAGATTTCTTTCTCGCTTTCGCGCCCCTTTGCCATTCGTATTTCACGAGTTCCCCTCGTTCATAAAGTGATATACATTTTTCACTTTCTTCCCGTTGATTTTTCACATTTGCAATTTTATTTCGTTACAATGAGTAATAATTTTGACAAATATAGTGTCGAATATTCCACGAGTTTTCCGAACCGGAACGTTTCAGAACAAGGGTGAAAAATCGTTTTTAATATACATACAGCCGAGTCTCGGTTCGACAGGCCTGGCCGTTCTTCCTCGTTTCGTCGACGCCCGGCGTCCCCGCTTATATGATTCAATCACAGAGCGCTAAATTACTACATAACCGAATCGCCGGCAGCCGTGAAGAATCAGCAATCACGGCGGAAAGAGTCTGTTTTGTTAGAATGCAATCGGGATGACGCCCGAAGAATTTACATCTGTATATTTTTACCTTTTAGTCCCCATCTCCCAATATGGATTAACCTGTACACTGCGTAATTATGTAATGGCTCCAATTATACTTTAAAAGTGTCAATTTAAGAGGAAACAAAATTTTTTAATCTTCAATTTTTTTTTACTTTTCATGTTACTGGCAGGGTGGAGCACGTAACTGAAACTACTTGGGGGGGGGGGGGGGGGGGGGGCATAATTTGAGGTAACAATTTTTTTTGTAGGAGCATGCGTAGAGGACATATGAAGATCAAGTTTGTTTTTTTAAAAAGGAATCATACATTTTTTATTACATTAGTGAATCCAACTTGTAATTCTATACAAAAAAAAGTATAGATATTTTAACTTCAATCATTTGAAGTGGCATATGTAGAACCATTACGACAGGAGGCTATTGAATGACGAGATGAGTTAAGTCCAGCTCCCCCCCCCCTTCTGCCGCCCAGTGGAGGGAATAGCGCAGTTCCTCGTATGGCATTCATCGAGGAATCACTGTAACTTTTATCTGAAACATTTTTGACTAAAACTGTTGGTTATACAGTATCGAAGTGGTTCCACTTACGTGCTCTACTCTGTATATCGTTATGAAAACAAGAGGAAAGACAATTGTGACTCACCTGATAACTATTGGCGGCGTTTTTAATATTGTCAATGGCACTTATTACAATTTCATATTTATCATTATAGCATTGCACGTGAACTAAAGTCGAATCCCGCCGTGAACGGATGTGCAGCGCATTTCGACTACAGAATGTTGCAGCGCAATGGTTAAGAAGAAATTAGCAGTCGTAAAGAAACGATCTCAAACGTATCATTCGAGGAATAAACGGTTAATTGCGTGCGTTAATAACGACTCTTCCGTGGAATCAATGTAATTACAAGAACGATGATTGCACTCAACGAGTTCCTCGTTATATGAAGTCATCGACTTTCGCTTTCCACTTTCACGTGCTCGAGGACACAAATGGGTCCATTTTTGTTCTCCTCTTCAGATTTCTCTGAATCTCCTTTCCCAGTCGTTATTCCTCGTTAGAACAGTCCTCTATTATTCTTTTCCATTTTCTACCGGTTTTGTCATTCTTCCTCGGTTCAGTGCTCTCCATTCTCCAGTTTCTTTGTTCCCATTATTCTTTGTAAGTAATAAGCTTCTGCTGACCCTTTTGAAGTTTCGTCTTTGGTCATGTGACATTCAATCTCTTTTGTGTTTACTTGCATTCTATACGTTTATTAACTACTGAAAAATGTCTAAATATTGTATTTTCTATGTTATAACAATTAATAGTTTGTTAAAACTGTAATAAAGATGAATATGTTTGACTCCTTTAATCACATAAGATTAATCTTTAATTCTCTTTTTTATCATAGAATACTCTTTCGAACTACCGTAACTTCGTCATTAAACTTATTCAGTATAATAAGCTCCTCGTGGCTTAATGACTTCTATGTGTACACGGTGTTAATGAAAATATAAGACACTCACAGGATAGACTCTCAATGCGAAACTGACAATTGCGACGAAAACGAAGAATGACGGAATTGTGTTTGAGGCTTCGTTTCCGAGTTATTCATTATACGCCTGGCGCGATGGATTATACTACCCAAACAGCCGTATCCCAACTGATACACGAGCTCGATCGATGACTTAGTGACACTAATGAATGAAACAAAATGAAATGAATGAAATCAACTGGTGAAACAATTGAAGAGCACGCCCCTTAAGTAGAATAACCCTACCGGGCCGGGTGTATTTCTTCAAAATGTCAGAATATAATGGTTAATTATATTTTTATCGGAGAAGCTTATAAATCAATTTCATACCAATAGCTTGAAAAAATAATGATACGACGACATATTAAGTATATTTCCTAAACCTCTTGCTTTATAACGTCCAGTCAGACCAATAAACATGAATATAATTCCTTTTTTTTAAGTCAACATGAAATACCGTTTTGCTAATATTAACGTTTACAATTCGGAGCAAATGTACACTTACAATAAGAACGGAACTCCTTTTGTATGAATGGGAAACTATTAACAATAAAGTAATTCTGGGGCCAACAGTTATCAAAAAAATTGTAAGGCAAGGGATTAATTCGATTTTAGCTAACAAAACAGGTTCAAGAAGTGATACACGCCGATTTTTCTGTAACTTTGCTCGATTGTTTATGGAACTAGCCTAACAATTTTTCCCTACTTGAATGGTGCCATTTTTTGACTTTACGAGAGAAACCTTTTTATCCGAAGCGTCTCTTTTACTTATTCCCTTATAATTCGTAAACTACAAAAGATATCGGAAGAAAGTTTAGATAAATTTTATATCGATAAGAAGAAATTTTCAAGAATAAGAGTTTCAGATATAATATTTTTTTGCAAATGTCTTCCTACTAACATATGGACAAGTATTTGGTTGTCTCATAAGTCCTTGCCATTTTCAATCAATTTTATTTTTATTTTGTATTTATGAAAACTTAATTTCTATTCTACGATGTAATTCGGCTATCTGCTCGGCAAGATTTGAATGCCTTCACCCCGGAAAGATGGGGACTGGGCTGCAAAGAAGTCACCAATATACTTTGTGAGGGTAGTATAATTGTCAAACTTTTGCCCAGCAGATAAAATATCGTTTAAAAGCTCGGAACAAGTGAAAATTCGAAGGTGCAATATCCGGACTTCAGGGTGGATATAATACAGCCTAGCTCCTCGAGCTGCTCACGCGGCAACTTTGCGCAGTGACATCGAGCGTTATCGTGAAGAAGCTGGACGCCAAGTCGTTTCGGTCGTCTTGTCCGCACGGCATCGACTAGCTTGCGGAGCTGGTCTCTGTAACGGTTGGCGTTGATCGTCTGATTAGGCTCCAGGAGTTCCCAGAAGAGCATTTCCCGCGAGTTCCAACCGTGTGGATCGGGCTTTTGCTGGGCCGACGGGACTTCGCACCGAGGAAGCCAACAAGCGTGCCGTGTATCATTTTCGTAGTGCACCCAGCTTTCATCTCCAGTGATAATTTCCTGCAGAAAGTCCAGCCGGTGCTGGCGGAGCAACAAACTTTGACAAATACTGGCACGAGTGGCCCTGTCATGATCGGGCAAAGCGTGAGACGTCCATCGCGACATCACTTTACGGTAGCCCAACGAATTAAGATGGCGGTCGATGGTTGTACAGGGTTGCCGACGAGCATTCTCCAAATCTCGCGTGCTGAAATCCGGGTGCAGCTCGAGTTCGCCGCGTAGAGCGTCTTCGTCGAAGGTAGTTGACCGGCCAGAGCGGGGTTTGTGTTCACATCTTATATTGCCCTCGTCGAGGCACTTATACCAGAGGCCTACCGTCCAATCGCTACTAGTACCTAACCCGAATGCAGCGTTGATCTTTTTTGCCGTCTCGGTTGAAAAGGTATTAAGCCCGTACTCATATAACATAATAACTCGCAGTTAACGTTGCTCTATTTGCGTTCCCTATTAACCTCCTTGTTACGCCCGCGCCAATTTATACCCATTACGCGGAAGGTTTCCGCACATACTCCCTCATTCTGGCATCGTCTCGTGCCTGCTTCGATTTAAAAATGAAAACGTTCGAGAAACAACGAACTTGGCAAGGACTTATGGGACAGCCCAATATAAACAATAAAAAATTTGTCTAATCCTTTGTCTCGATATCCTTTGTAGTTTACGAGTTACCAGCGAATGAATGGAAGGGACGCTTCGGATAGAAAGGATGGTTTCTCCTTTAAAGTCTAAAATTACTACCAACCAGGTACGGCCTGTTTCTTAGATTGGTCCCATGAGCAATTGAGCAAGGTTCGAGAAAAATCGGCGTGTATCACTTCGCGAACATCCGTTCTTAGATCAAATTCAATTCAAGAATAGTAATGCAACCATTTACAGCAGAAACCCAATAATTGAAAGTCCGTTAATTGATCACTGGTAACACCCCTAGCTCATACGTATTTCTCACACGTACGCGCCCCGTACTCTGTTGCCCAGCAAGGAAAGAACGGATACATACAGTGTCGCGTTTAACTTGCATATTTTTCATCACAGAAAGTGCCGGGTATACAATATTGTTTTAATAAAATGTTTCAATGCTAATTAACCTTTGTAATATCTCTAGAAATAAAGAAGGTAGTTCAGGTAAACAAAAAGTGATTGCGTACATCTAGTTCACCCTATACGTAGTTACGTCGCACAAGTGAACGAATGATCGGTGGGGAAAGCGCGCGCGGGATGGGAACTCGTTAATTGATCAATTCCTGGAAAGTTCGCCTTCCACAGCTCTGAAATGATCAGTTATTGAGTTTCTACTATATTGAACGTTGTAGGGGGGTTACATACCACAAAAATTACACAAATGAAAACATTACAAACGTCTCTAAATGACTTTTTGCGATCATTACTTATCTTCATTATTATTTCCCATTTGCCACCGTATTCATCAGTTTCGGTTCTTTCAAATTTCCCCAATTTCACCTCGCTCCCGTTCTTTGTAGGTAACAAGAATGCCACTGCCCCTTTTGAAATTTGATCTCTGTTCATGTAAAATTTCATCTCCCTCGCCGCTGCTCACTCACCGAGATCCCCTTTTCCCTCCCGTCCCGCTTCCGACTTTTCTCATTTTATAACCCAGACTCTTTCCAGTTTTACTCGGACCGTTCCACGCCTCGATTGCCGGTCTCTTTGTCCCCCTCCTTACACGGCCACGGCCGTGATTACGTTTGTTTGCGGCGCACCACGAAATTTTACCAAAGCGACAGCCTCGAGCGGGTGGCCTCTCATACCGCCTGGGCAAAAGCGGCGTTTCCAGTCCCGCGACCGGTGGAGTAATGGCGGAATCGCGTCCGTCAATTCGTCGTTAAGCATTTTCAAAAACACAATGGTCCGTACAACCGGATCGATGATAAATGAACGTGCGACCATCGTGGCTATCACCGTCGTAGCAGCGCTGTAGGAGAGCATGTAAACGGCACATTTGTCATCGAGGTTTGTATTAATTTTCGGAAATTTTGCTGTACTGAAAGAAGCGATAGACGTGACGAACTGGAGATTTATTGGTTCACGAAGCCTCGAACCAGGGTGGTTGACACCATGACTATTGTAAGTAATTCTTGTCGTTTTTGATGAAAAACGCTTAATTGATGATGAGGGTGAAGAATGTGTAATATTAAAAAATTATTGCAAAGTTATTATAAAAATTAAGCCTTAACTCTAAAACACAAAGTTTTACAACAAAAGTGTCTTGTTGGACAGAAACTTTTTTGTATGAAACATGACAAAATCGTTTTATTTTAATTAATTTTTATTTTCAGTAATTTCACGATTTAAAGGTGGTATGAATAATGTCCCTCCATGCACGTTCAAACACTAAAAACGTAGGACATTTTCAATACCAGTACGGTTCAAAGAGTTAACGGATTGTCCACCTTGATTGTCTGTAAATCATAGGTACGTTTGTGAATTTTTTCTCAGAATATAATAAAGTAAACTGGAAATTAGTTACAAAGACTGTAATATATATATATATATATATATCGGACTTAAGAAAAATGTTGCAGGTCCTTGAAATGGAACACTTGTCAGGCGATCTGAGACAAGTTCTTCCTTAGCAAAAATGTTATCCGAGGCTTTGTTCACGAGATATACGTAAAACCCCGACCAATCAGAGCGCAAGTCTGTCGGCCGAGTTCCCGCGGTAGCGTTGGCTACGCGTTACGATTGTTCGGTCGGCAAACTCGCGCCCTGATTGGTCGGGGTTCTTTGTGAATATCCTGTTAACAGAGCCTCGGATAACATTTTTGTTAAGGAGGAAGTTGTTGCAAATTGCCTTACGAATGACCCATTTCAGGGAACCGCAACATTTTTGTTATATCCTGTATATGTTCCAAAGTTCAAAAACATTTTGTCCATACAAAATGGCCACGCTGGTGACATTTCTGTGGAGCACCTTTTCAGTCGACTGTCCCTGCAGTAGATTATAAAAATATTCTTTCTTACAGGCCATTTTGTATAAATTTTTTTGGTCAAAATTGATCTTTCTATTTCAAATGCTCACCATTTTCACAAAAATAAGCTTTTTTAAAAACGTATGTTTATGAGACATTATGCAATATTTTATTTAACACTATTAGTTTATAAATTCTCTACCAACGGAGAAAATTAACTGAAAACGATAAATAATATTCTAATTGATTAAATTGAAACATATTCTTTTTAGACTATTAATCAAGAATTGAAACCTATAGTATGTTCTGAAGATCAAATAAGTATATCTACCTAATTTTCGCATTATTCTGAATTATCTGGAAAGTCCAAGTCTTCGTCGAAAATGAAATAATTGGAATAATATTTCTCAATAATTTAGAGTTTACTATATTCGGTTCCTTTCTGAAATCGCCACGAAAAACTGAACATTCCGACAGAGAAAACGGTATAAGCAAACGAATTATAACGGAGAATTACGTCTAGACAATCAGAAATACTTCGGTATCGTCGGATGGAAGCTTCGTCGCGGCAACAAAGGAGATTCTATTAGGTAATTTCATCGCAAAACTGGTAAGAAAGTATTCGGTATCAGGCGTCATGCGATATCCACGGCAAATACTGTTCCTTTCGCAAATTAAATTTATCTCGTCGTGAAGTTCTCGACTTTCAAGGATCTCTCTCTCTCGGCTTTTGAGTAACGAAGAATTCCAGCCTCGAAGCAGGTTAATTAGCGAAACCGACGATCGTTAGTGTAACAGAGCAAACTGTGCTGCCTCTGTTTCCGCATGAGTACTCGTGAGCGCGTGTTGAATATCGAAGAACATATTTCGTTAATTCGAGAGAATCACTTCGTTAACACTTTATAAGCTTCACATATTCTTTCACTAAACTAAGAGGAACGTACAATAGAAACATGATGTGTATGTATGAGTGCAGATAAAAGAGATATGCTATACTATTTACGTTTAGTTAACTGAAAACATGAATTAAGTTTATCTATCTCTCAGTATTGGTAAATAATTTATAATTTGTTATTTAACCACCTAAGTTTTTACACGTTAAATATCAAAGTGTACAGATATCGTCGCCCGAGTTCTTATAGTGTATTTCACAAAAGAAGAGGCCTGAGGGGTTTCCGTGCCTCGGCGGAATCCAACGCAAGCTGCGTATTTCGTGCGACGTTGTGACGTTTTCAATGCCATTCTACGTCTCTTTTTGTCCTTCAGCATGAGACCCTCTCGTTCAGTGGTTCGATGAACCAATTTCCTTCTTTACCCTGCAATTTCCACGTTATAGCGTTCTAAAATTCGAAATCGCGTACCTGTTACAATCATGTAACAAACTTCCCATATTCTATCCGCGGATGAAATGAATTCCAAACAAAGATTTTATCCCAATTTTAAGTCGCTACTTTTAAAATAAGATTCCCACATTCCTTTAGTAACAAATTCTTCTCAACTTATCAATATTTGAACTCTTACCACTTGGAATCATGAAACTTGATTATAAGTGATAAATATTATTTAAGCAATAAGTCAGGTTTGTTAGATCTCCTGGATGAGCATCATTTAAAGAAGAAATATGTGTTACAAAGCGTATAAATATTTTGCAATTCATTCTACGGGATTTTTGCTTTTATATATTTCTGAACATGAGTTACGCAATTAGGAATTAATTTCAACATGTAATTATGTAGCCGTTATACAGTGACCGAAATAATGATAAGTTCACTATTCGCAGAGTATTGTTTACAGATTTTATTTCTATTGCCATTGTTGGAAACATATGACAATGCTGTGGCTACTGTTTCGCACACATTTGTTTCAACAACTGCTCGAACAGTTATTTCAGTTCCGATTACGTAAGTGAGTGAACATAATTTGTGGCGAGATTTTATATAAATTATCCTGACGATAACACGAAATAATCTTGGGTTCAAGGTGATATTGTCAAAAATAATTTTAAATGTTGCTGTTGTATCTTATACGGGACAAAGAAGGCACGTCTAGTTCAATAAATAGCGTAGACCGGATGACACTAAACACAACACTTTATTCTACTAATACGGTACAATAAGTTGTGCAATAGAGGACAGCTATCTTTGGACTGCCGGGCCCCGCGTCAAAATAGTGATGGGTAACCAAGCTGATTCAAGCTGACCAAGTCCAATACGTCATGGGGCCTCGGCGCGGCGCGATGGTGGTATTTGATACCCTATAAGGCCGGGGCCACGGGGACGATTGTAGAAATACATAGGATTACATTGTAGAGCGCACGCGAGAAACGTCGTGCCGGCTGTCGACTGGATCGCAGGAGAACAACTTTCGACTGACCAATGTCACGGCCGACGTAGAGGTACATTAATGTCCTGATAAGTGTATATGTCTCGGTTTCGCGGAGTCACACTCACGCTGAGCGCGGACAGTTGTCAGCACCTCGTCAATCAGTTTTTTGCTCGTAGCTCGAGCCTCGACAGCTTGCCTTTGTAGTGTTCCCACCGGCCAATGGTTACATTGTAATCACTGCGGTTCGCGTTATCTTACTCAGTCTCGATGTGTCTCGTTCGTTCTCTTCGTTACACAGTCCGATTGTGTGTGTACCGTTTCGGCCAATAATAAAAATACGTGTGAATGGAGGTGATCCAGCTACCATTGTAACGTCGACGGCCCTCTAAGCATTCGCTGACACTTAAAGGGGGAGACTTCGTGGCCCCTGAGCTGTGTCCGAGCGCTCACACAAGCAAAGGGAACCATATATGTATACGCGATGCACGAGAGAAACAATCGATTTCGTGAATTCCATCTTCTGACTCAATAATTGCACAAATAAAGTTTTCGCAGGTATAGAACTCACGGGTAGACTTCACTCAGAATGGTCTGGTCCGTATAAACACCAATGAACGCCATACGTTGAAAGAATTCGAATTTTAGAAATTGTGCGATTGTGACAGACGCCGATGAAGCACATTAGATGGCTGCTCAAGTCACATTTTGTCAAATATCACACGATTTAGTTGTTTTCTCGTCTAAAGCTGATCAGACCACCCTGTACACCACTGTCACACTATTGTAGAAATGCGAGTTTTGTTAATTTATCACTCCTGGAAGGCGTAAGTTCGACTCTACGATATGACGTGTCAAGACTCAGGAATATACAGTGGTATAGTTCAAAGATTCTCCGCTAGGAACGCTTATGGTATTTGTCAGTCACTTTGGCCATGTTACCACCGAGCATCGATAAAACAAGGAATTGATAAATGTTACTTCGCAACACGTGCTGGATTGTATCGATTGTTTCGTTACGCTGTTGCCACATGTTCTCATTAGTGCCATTACAATTCTGCCCATCAGGAGAACGATGGAATACCTACGACTACGGCCTAGGCCTACGGCTCGTGGCGAGATTTTGATTCTCGCCGAACGTAAGAAAAGAATGGCGCGACCGAAAGAGATTCGAGAATAAAACAATACAAACTTACCTATTAATGTGTGCAACGATAAACCTTTTCTATTCGTACTTGCAATGATGCTAATTTTTTTAATCAATGCAATTATATACGAAATACTAGAAATGGTATTCTTGAGAAACAAAATATAAAAATGACACAACATATATTCCGGGTATTCTATGTACAAAAACATAAAATACTATGCAAATCTGTTGTTTGAAATGATATTTATTTATCTTTTATTGACATAATTTATACGGGTATTATAGGCGTACACATATATTTCGTAAGGACGCAAACATAACATTGAATGGACAACTTTATTCCATGAGAACTTATTCAACGAATAAAGATACTTTTTTTATTTGAAGAGCGTTTAGCTATTTAGCTATTTTTTTGTGCAAAATAGTTCGGAAGGTCATTAGAAATGAAATGTATATGTTGAAAACCCGTGAAATGTTGTGGGGAACATTGTTAGAAAAATTTGAAAGTGGGTGAAAAACATGCTTCTCGCGCGCATAAGAAAATATGATTACAGAGAAAAAAGGATGAAATAAAACATAAATATTTTTGATACCTACAAAATGAGATATAGTACGTTAAAATCGCTGTACATGTTCAGTTGCAGAAGAATTAAAACTGTCAAAATAAGATTTTCTTTCAATTGTTTAATACTCGGAGGGATTTGAACATAGAGCTTCGAAACTTTAGGAGAATATGGCATCCATTACGACAAAAAGGTATGCCAAATTTCAGCACTAAATATTTCTTAGTTTTTACAAAAAGTCATTAATTTATCCCAACGTGTCTCCGGAAAAGTTAAATTCTCCATCTCGGACAAGTCGGACAGCAAGCAGAACTTCAAATGAAGTGAATTTTTTAAATTAAATCACCGAAAAATAGCTCCAAAAAATAGGTACCTTTTTTCTTGTAAACAATTTGAATAACATCGTCATTTTTGATTCTATTGTAGGATTTTCGTATATAATACTGTAAGCTGTAAGGTGTGAATAGTGTGTAACAGTGTATGTGTGTGTGTTCCTTCCGATATCTCAATAAAACAAAACGTTCATTTTCTATCTCTGTCGCACTTATGTCTATGAAAATTCTAGATTCTAGAACATATTGATTTAAAACAGCTGTAACACTAACCAATAATATTGATTTTTTAAAACATCTAGAATTTTCATAACGGACGTGATGTAATGAAGAGTGAATGTGTGTGTGCGTGCGTGAGGCTCTGAAAAATCCACGCGACGAGCTCGTGCTGCCCGAAATCGATCTCGCCCATTTTATCTGGCGGACCCGGAAAAATTCAGGTTTTCTGTACAACAAATTAAAGTAGAGTGATGATTTTTTTTTTAATTTGGAGTACCTCGACGAGGTATTAATAAATAGCGTGACCAATTCTGTAAAAAATTAGTTAAAACTAGGGCTCTTCCTATTACTCGGATTTTCGGATATCCGAGTCTTGAGTATCCGAGTACTGGGATACCCATAAATCCGGATATCCGGATATTTGTTTCACTAAATTGCATGATTTAGATTTGGATATGAGTCACTCCACGTCAAAACGCTCGGGAATTGCGGTCATACTCACGATTTTTTAAAAATAAATGACGGGACGCTTCTTCCAACTATGTGCAATAAATTTTGTTTATTGTTAATAAATGCAGTAGTAATTGAAAGTTGCATTTTCAAATGCCGATTTAACACTGTTCCCACCCATGGATCAATTCGTAAAAATATCACTGGATTTCTTCGATCTCATTAAAAAAAATTAAAGTTTACCATGATGTACATGGCGTAGAGCCACGCGACGCGCCTGTTTTAACAGTTGAGGGGACAATAGGTATAATAATTCGTAGCCAATATTTGTCCACATTGGTTTAATAATATGACGCGAATGCTACACAATTGAAATCGTGAGATACATAAACACTAAATATATAATGAAACGCGTACACAAGATGTACTGGATATTGTGCGCTGACGCGGTACGAAGTGAACGCTTCCGTGAGTCCTTCCAGAATGCCCTCCAAGACCGAAAACCTTTGGGAACAACGTAGGAAAAATGACCTGACAAAATGGTCTCAACGTTCGCTGACTTTCACACTTAACGTTAAAACTGTAGGCCTGCACGAGTCTAGTTGCCGGATGGGTACATCGACAAAAGTCAGCCCCGAGCAAGACCTTCCGGAAAAACCCGGTAAATCGCCGCTTACGCGGACTATCTAAAACACGGGGAACGGTAGTGACAAGGTTGCTACACAATATTTTACGTTATTTTGAAATGGACTGTATACGACGAAGAAAAATTTCAACAAATTGGCAACTGAAGACCTTTAAGGAGAAATCTCTCAGCTTTCCAAAATTCTTTTGGAATTTTCTACACGATCATGCGTTTGCAAGTTACAGGCGCTCAAAGTGGAAAGTACCTTTTCTCATATGATGACAAATAACTCAGCCAATAAAAATTGTACAACAAAATAAAAAAACGAAATTAAAGAAAAAAGTTTGCTCTCTAAAAGTATTCTTTTGGGATTACCAGAAAAAAATTTATTTGTCCCACGCATCCTCTCAAAGTTGACCAACATTTTTTAACATTCGCTTGCTGCGCTTCATCTTTTGAAAAAAAGAAACAAACTACATGAAAATAATTTTTGAATTCCCGATTCAAAAACTAGAAACTTCAGGCTACAAAATAGTCGTATACAATATTTTTTATAACTATTTTTCGCGGAGATAGTCATTTAAAAATGACCCATAGCTTCAGCAAATTTTAGTGGTCCCTTAATTTTCACGCCCAGTGTATTTGACTAAGTGGCTGATTAAGTGAGTGAAGCAATAGCAATAGCGAAGGAAAACGACAAGGTAGGTGATATTTCTAGTATAATTACATGGATAAGTATTACCCTTTCCTTCCGACGCACGTATCACAAAATATGCTCGTTGTGGATGGAACGTGTCGCTGACGACTTGACGCTGGCATACTGATATCTTATGTGTAAAGTAAGAAAAAATATGTAATATAGTATGCACAGTACGGACAGTATACATTCTTTGTGTGCAAGCGTTCACTTTTTGAGAACAAATATACAGGGTGTTCGACAACTAGTGGGAAAAAATTTAACGGGAGATTCTTTGAGGCAAAATAAGACGAAAATCCAGAATAACGAAATTGCGAAAAATGCTTCGTTTGTGAGTTGTAAGCGTTTAAAAATTGACCCAAATCATGGCAATCCGCGCGCACGGAGTGTCAGTGGATCACGGCTCATCAGGGGCGTACAGTCACTTTAAAGACTCAACGACGTGCAGGAAAAGTCGGTAGAACAGCTGTTTACTTACCCCGTAGAAGATGTCGGTAACTTGTGCCCGCGGTATTTGAGTCGAATTCACCTGTATCGCATTAACTCTGCTTACTCGATAAAATTCGCAAGAAATGTAAATATCTTCTTTCGAATATTATCGAGTAGAGAGGGTTAATGCGCCCTCTAGTTGTCACGTATCACAATTGTCCTGTCCACGAGTATCCATGAAATTAATCCGCACACGCACGTACACCACAGAAGTCCGCGAAAAATGTCCACACACACTGAGCCATTGTCCCGTCCGCGAAAAATGTCCATACACACTGCGCGATTGTCCCGACCGCGAAAAATGTTCACACACTGCGCGATTAAGTAGACCCGCGAGCTGTTCCTCCGTTGGGTTTAACACTATATAGGTTACACAAAACTAACACTCAAAATAATTAATTTAAAACTATTTAACACTAACTTTTATACTAATTTTTAACACGCTATAATTAATAAAACCTACAATATTTAATAAAACCTGCAATAATTAATAAAACCTACAATACTTAATAAAACCTGCAATAATTAATAAAACTTACAATAATTAATTTGCACTATTTATAACGACGACACACGCGACACTACTAAATAATCACTACGTAATCGCTAAATAAACTAAAACTTAGTTTTCCAAACATGAACTCTATTTGCTCGTAGAATGCAAAGGGCACCGTTCGGAAAGGTCGACTGATATTGTTCAACTGATCCTCCCTCATTAGGATCGATGTGGCGTAATAGGTCGATCCCCACTCCTTCATGGTCAATACTTTTTGGGAAAGAAAAACTGCATGGGAAAGTGTCTTGGGGTCGCGTTTTGTTCGTATATTCTTAGAGCAACATCTGTATTTTTTTCTCATACACCACTCGGGGCCTCGAGGCCGCTTAGCCACGATGCCGAGGGTGTTCGAGTCTGGACATTATAAAACTGTCTCTTGTCTTCTGCAGGACAACCACCCGCGGATTTCCTGTAACGTCTTACTGCCATCGACGAAGACCTTGCCTATTGTGTTTCCGTCCCTCTAGACATTAACTTGTAAAAAGAACTTTCAACCTCGAATTCCAATTCCATGTTAGAAATGGTTCATATTACACCGAATGTATGTGTTTAACAATTTTATTTATTTTAGTTTCTTAGTTTCTTCATGCATCGTAATGAAGGTGCGGCAAATTTCATCTTAGTTTCATTCTAATATCATTATACGTTTTCTATGATCCATGTTAATTGCATATTACTTTTTTGCGGATACAAGAACCTCAAACACTTGAAATAAGGTCGAAGTGGTAATAAAATGTGCAATGCACATAAAACATACAGTAAGTCAATATTTAATATTTCAGGAATAAAGATATTATCCTATCGAGCGAAGCTTCGAACGATAAGCAATTAACGCATGCACTCGTTTAAAAACATCGTTCGGCACCCCGCGACGGAGGACAAGCTCGTCCGCACAGTCGCCCCCTAAATGTACTCATTCAGGTGTGAATGACACCAGCCGCTTACGGTCGACCGACGAAGGCGGTTTGCTACCTGAAACGGAGCGAGCCGCTGTTTATTCCTGAAATATTGAATATTGACTTACTATATGTTTTATGTGTGTGGCGGCACGTGAACAAACGCGCCGCCTCATAGACGACGTGTCGATCAGCGCGTTGCGACAAGACGCATATCGGCTGCTTGGGCGAAAGTTCCCGGAACGGCGAGGACCGTCGTCTGTAAACATTGTCGAATAATCGAGAACGTTCTCGTTCGATACGTCAGACGACGGCCCTCTTGAAAAGCCGTCCCGGGGACACATAAAAAGGTCAGTGAGGCCTCAAGTGTTGTACGAGCAACAACGTTCCGGGCGATCTTAGACAAAAGCGTAATAAACGATTTACGAACATATGTGTGGATTATTTCACCCTAACGCCGAATTTCCCCACAATGTGCATTGCACATTTTATTACCACTTCGATCTTACTCCAAGTGTTCGAGGTTCTTGTTTCCGCAAAAAAATAATATGCAATTAACATGGATCATACAAAACGTATAATGATATTAGAATGAAACTAAGATGAAATTTGCCGCCCCTTCATTACGATGCATGAAGAAACTAAGAAACTAAAATAAATAAAATTGTTAAACACATACATTCGGTGTAATATGAACCATTTCTAACATGGAATTGGAATTCGAGGTTGAAAGTTCTTTTTACAAGTTAATGTCTAGAGGGACGGCCGAAAACACAATAGGCAAGGTCTTCGTCGATGGCAGTAAGACGTTACAGGAAATCCGCGGGTGGTTGTCCTGCAGAAGACAAGAGACAGTTTTATAATGTCCAGACTCGCACACCCTCGGCATCGTGGCTAAGCGGCCTCGAGGCCCCGAGTGGTGTATGAGAAAAAAATACAGATGTTGCTCTAAGAATATACGAACAAAACGCGACCCCAAGACACTTTCCCATGCAGTTTTTCTTTCCCAAAAAGTATTGACCATGAAGGAGTGGGGATCGACCTATTACGCCACATCGATCCTAATGAGGGAGGATCAGTTGAACAATATCAGTCGACCTTTCCGAACGGTGCCCTTTGCATTCTACGAGCAAATAGAGTTCATGTTTGGAAAACTAAGTTTTAGTTTATTTAGCGATTACGTAGTGATTATTTAGTAGTGTCGCGTATGTCGTCGTTATAAATAGTGCAAATTAATTATTGTAAGTTTTATTAATTATTGTAGGTTTTATTAAGTATTGTAGATTTGATTAATTATTGCAAGTTTTATTAAATATTGTAGATTTTATTCATTATTGCAGGTTTTAATAAATATTGTAGGTTTTATTCATTATTGCAGGTATTATTAAATATTGTAGGTTTTATTAATTATATCGTGTTAAAAATTAGTATAAAAGTTAGTGTTAAATAGTTTTAAATTAATTATTTTGAGTGTTAGTTTTGTGTAACCTATAGAGTGTTAAACCCAACGGAGGAACAGCTCGCGGGTCTACTTAATCGCGCAGTGTGTGAACATTTTTCGCGGTCGGGACAATCGCGCAGTGTGTATGGACATTTTTCGCGGGCAGGACAATGGCTCAGTGTGTGTGGACACTTTTCGCGGACTTCTGTGGTGTACGTGTGTGTGCGCATTAATTTCATGGATACTCGTGGACAGGACAATTGTGATACGTGACAACTAGAGGGGGCATTAACCCTCTCTACTCGATAATATTCGAAAGAAGATATTTACATTTCTTGCGAATTTTATTGAGTAATCAGAGTTAATGCGATACAGGTGAATTCGACTCAAATACCGCGGGCACAAGTTACCGACATCTTCTACGGGGTAAGTAAACAGCTGTTCTACCGACTTTTCCTGCACGACGTTGAGTCTTTAAAGTGACTGTACGCCCTTGATGCGCCGTGATCCGCTGACACTCCGTGCGCGCGGATTGCCATGATTTGGGTCAATTTTTAAACGCTTATAACTAACAAACGAAGCATTTTTCGCAATTTCGTTATTCTTGATTTTCGTCTTATTTTGCCTCAAAAATCACCCCTTAAATTTTGTCGCACTAGTTGTCGAACACCCTGTATAATAAGGAATGGTAAAGCATAATTCTAACAGCGCGGATGAGTATCTTTGGAACTGATGCACTGGTCACTGCAGTTACCGAAGTGGTGCAAAATGTTTATTCGATGGACTGTGTAACGTAAGGTCGCAAACAAAGCCAAGCGTAAATGTGTACGTGTTTTGGCTACCGAAAAAGCGATCAAGGGGAGATAAAGAGCTTAAGTCACTTTTAAGACCGTGCGGATGTCAACATTGTCAACTTGGAAACAACATATTAAACTTGTTAGTAACTTAGTACGATTCAAAGCACGTTTTGTTGCATGACCGCAAATGGCCGAAAAATGGTGAGTCGAGTTATGTGGGACACCCTGTAGAAAGGATTGGAAGATACAAAACATTATTAATGAATTATTTTAAATACTTTATTTAACTGCGGTTAAAATACAAAATTGCATTACATAATCACATAAATAAATAGTCACGTATACAATCAAGTGTAATACAATCATATTTCACAAGATATCACCAGCAGCAAAATAAATTTTGTTTCAAGGAATAAATGGAACATCCAATACTATATCAGCATAGTAAAACAATGCACGAATGGTACCAAGTTCAATACTTAAAAGTAGTTTTTCATTATCGAATGCTTTCAAGTTAGAATTCTGCCATAATACTACGAATCTTTATGCAACTGATGAGATATAAATAAAGTGAACAATTATTTTTACTTCAACGAAAACGCTAAATTGTGATCAATTATCCTACCTTTTCCTTACTGTTGCGAATCGAACTACATATGTAATACTAAAAATAGTCCAAATTATATCGAGTTTGAACATATTTTCATCAGGAAAATCTCCTAAATTTATTCATAACAATATAAATTTTTATTCATGCGTGACTCATTCTGTATGTTACACTTTAGCCTGAGGGTCAGGCGCCGGAGCCTTATGGGGTATCAGATAACATCTCCCTTCGCCGAGGCCTGGTGTCTCATCTGAGTTGATCGGCTTGGTTCTCTCCATCTCGGCTTGAAGTCGACTTGAATTTGACTTAATTACCCATCTCTATTCGTGAGTCATCCCCACCACTAGGCGGGACTTCTCCCGGAACTGGTCAAACGTATATACATATACAGGGTGTAATGTGTAATGATGTGGGCAACGTCCATGCTATGACTATGCCGAAACGTTCGCACCTGTAATTCGAATCGAAACAGTCAAACTGTTGTTTAGCGTAAGTGCAGTGAAACGGAGAAATAAAATTATATGATGTAAAAACGGTCTTCTTACACGGAAATTTAAAAGAAGAAGTATATCTGGAGTTACCGAAGGGGTATGAAACGCATAATATATGTGTCTGCAAGCTAAAGAAAAGTGTATGCGAATTGAAGCAGGCAGGGAGATGCTAGAATGAATTTCTCATAAATGTGCTACTTAACAATGGGTTGCACCACTGTAAAGAAGACCCGTGTTTGTTGTACAAAACAGTAGGACAAGATTTTTTGTATTGTGGCATACATGTAGATGACATGATAATGATATCAAGTAGAGATGAATATGAGAAAAAATATATGGACGAGGTAAGAAACGAGATAGACATAAAAAATTTGGGAGAAGCAAAAAACATTTTAGGAATGGAAGTTCAACTGGAAGATGGAAGGAATGAAGTGCAGCTAAAGAATTACATTGAAAAGTTGCTGGAATTGTATGGAATGCAAGATTGCAAGACAGCTACATCGCCGATGGATATTAATGTAAAAATGGGAAATCACGAAACTAGTCGAGCATGCAATATAGACGAGTACCAGGAACTAATGGGAAGGTTTATGTACCTGAGTCTTTACGCCAGGCCGGATATATCAATTGCAATGAGCTATTTATCTCATTTCAACAAAAATCCCAAAATACTACATATGACTGGATTGAAGGGCATAATGAGATATTTAAAAGAGACCATTAATTACCGTCTAATATTTGGAAATAAGAAGAATCATACCAAAGAAATTAAGTGCGAAACGGATGCATCGTCGGATAGCACACAAGATGCAAAATCTTTTACTGGATTGTTACTACATATACAGAAATCAAGACTTAATACACTGGAGGAGCAAGAAACAAGCCACTGTGTTACTCTTTGTTATCGTCTACGGAAAGCGAACTCGAGGCAATGTTAAAGGGAGTGAAAGAAGTGATATAGTGCGATACTTTGTTAGATGAGATTGTGATGGGATCCGAAATGAAAAAATTGATAAAGTGTGACATGAGTGAATAGAAAGTATTATATTAGAGAAGCAGTGATAAGGGAAAATTTGGAGATATCACATGTATTGAGTAATGGAATGACAGCAGATTGTTTAAAAAAACAATTAACTGAAACTTAAAACCTTTAGTTAGTCTTTTAAAAAATGTGAAGAAAATGTTAGAGACTGAGATTCAATAAACAAAGGGAGGTGTGTGTGAAGTTGGTAATTGCATTATGAATGTGCCTTTATGAGTGGAAGTATGAGTGAGTGAGTGAGAGAGAGAGAGAGAGAGAGAGAGAGAGAATGGTAAGAAAGGACGAAAGATGCAACGCGAGGGACACCTGTGGTCAAATGGAAAAAATGTGCGTGAAAAACGAATAAAAGTATAGTGTGTAGAAAAAGATATAGAATGTGACACGTGTATTTGAGACTTTTGTGTTGTTTAACTAAATAAGTTAATTATTAAAAAATAATTAGCATATAATGTGTGTTACATAACCCTCCAAGTTGTCTCAATCCAACATGTTTACCCATTTTGTGATGTGAAATGAATTCAATCCTTCTTTCCTGAATCCATCAATGTCTTGTCCAGTTCCATCAAGGTCTTCTTTCAGATCTATCAGTCTGGTCTTGATTCAACGAGATCTTGTTTCGAATCCATTAATTTCTGAAGACTTCTTCGTTACCTATCACTTACAGGCAAACTTAATCTCTTCTTACGTATCCGGTCTTCCATTCCAATGACCTATTTCTGTCTCAGAAAATGGATCTACGTACAATAATGTTTCAGACGAGCCATCCTTAGGAATATATGTACTTTTAAATTGAAAGGCGACGGAATATTAGTCCAAAATAATATATCATATCTGCTTAGGAAAAAATTGCGTAATGATTCTATATTAAGTTGTAAAGAACTCAAATTTATTAGGAACAGGTGTTTTATTTCGGTAAAATTAATCTTTTTTACAATTACTCTTAATGTATTTATGAAAACGTTAAATTCCACAAATTAGAGTGATCGATCTTAAATAGAAAATTAAAAAATAATATTAACACAGGTACATGAATTTTTAGTATTGATATTTGTAATGTAAACGTATTGCCTCCCTAAATACAGATACTGTCTAAGTTCACACCATTTTACGTATTATTTTTCATAATTTACCTGAAATTTTTCTGGTATTTTGAATACCAGCTTATTCTTTAAGTTTAAGTCAATTCAAGAAATATAAAATATATGTTACATGCTTTTAACATTCTTCAAAATTACATCGGATTCTTTAAACATTGGTCCATTCGGTTAGCACTTTAAACGTTCGTCTCATCCTCTTTAAATGAACATTAGCTTATCTCTTGTGTTATAGGTACGTTCAATATTGTATGTATGAGTCTACATTAGTACATTTCTTACCCTATATATATCAGAAACCATGATGAAAGAATATGAATTGTTAACTCTTTCTACGTAAGTACATATGCTCCAAATGATATCGTGGTTGGTATCGTTTTACTTAGAAAAACCTCACGAATATGTTCGTAAAAGTTTCACGAACAAAGAACCAAAAGTAAAAAAGTTTCACATAACCCTAATGCAGCGATGAAATTTGTTTATTTGTTGTGTCACCCCATACCGTACATGTAATCTTTTCTTGATCTCCCTTCATTCAGCCGTCGCGACTCGGTTCGTGAACGGAAAGCTGCCACGGGGCTCTGGGCAAAGAATTATGCGCTTGACTAGCAGAGATGGGCATTATCTAGATAAAAAATTATTTAAATAACCATTTGAATAAAAGATACTTTAACTTTTATCATTACTGAAAGCTTGAACAAAAAAGTAACGTTATCGACGAGCGTCGATTAAATAAATTTATTCAACAAGAATTATCCGATGAGTAAATGTTACTTTTTGTAATCATGGCTTTTCACTCATAGCGTTGACGATATTTTCATCTTTTACTTTTATCTTTATCCGAAAACTTCGAGTAAATCTATAAATAACTTTGGCCAGCCAGTCCGTTCGAAAAAACGCGCTGACGGCGTCGAGTGTTGAAGTCGAAGGCCAGCGACCGACAGTCGGCATAGAATGTAAACAAACGTAGACGAGATAAGGAATCACGCACGAGTGAAAATTAAAAATTTTACAGTTTTCAATATATGTTACTGAAAGTGTCACAAATGGACTGACGAGATTCTACCGGTGGAAGTAAGTCCAACTACGACATCATTCGGACTATTTTCAATAATATATCATTTTTATGCGCAACATTACGTATGAGTAAAAATTGTTGAATTACGCTCGAATTTAGACGCATTTTCGTCGCGAGAATCTCTTCAATTCATTCATGATACTTAATACTACGTCATATTTTCGTCGAACATAATATCACGGAAGTGGACTTTAAGAGGGTCAAAAACCGCGATCCTCTTACAGCATGCGCGTTATCCCGACAACCGTCGGATAACGTATTCCGAGCCACGTTAGGTTACGGTTACACTGGACGCGTATTCGGACGACTAGCCCGTCGTCCGTATATAGCTAGTGGTGGGTCTCGGTTAGGTATATCGAAACGCGTGGTCAAGCACTGGACCAGGAGGATCAACGGATGGTTGCTCTTGGATCGGGGACAAGCCAGTAAATATCAGGATCGCTCATTCGGGCCCGAGGGGAGGGAGGATGGGGGCCGTATCCAGGTGTATAACTCTTCGGAGGCCTGGTCGTGTCGATTGAGTAGATTTTCACGCGATGGGGCCCGGATGCGATACCGAACAGCGGGGCGTATACTGGTAACCCGAGTCTCGGAAGGATGAAGAGCATCGCTTTGCGAGACATCGGCCCAACGAGCTCAGCAGTTATCGTATTCTGGAAGGCAGTCCATTACGGACGCCGCACCAGACGTAAAGTATAGCACTACTGAAACAGGCCTCGCCTCAACGGGCGCGTGCCGTCAAGAACCATGATCCTGGAACACAGATGTCGACGGGTCATGGGGGCGCTTGGCACACGCTATAACGATCCGTGGTATGCCGGAGAGAGAGGGCATCAACTTTAGGAATGGGCGCGAAATTCAACCCAGAACGCGAACGGTAGTCTCTGATGTAGCTGATATTTACCCTTCGGAGAAATTTCGGTAAAATCCGGTGGGCTATCGTTTTGCGCCGCGTTCCTTGCCGATTCTAGGGTGGGGGCATACGCGATCTACTCTACTTCGTTTTCTCCACTTTAAACTCATAACCCAGCTTTTAATTAGATTAAACTCAAACTGGCGATGGATTCATTTATGGTCCATCGCGGCTCCCGGGGGAGGTGATCGCCGAACCCGACCACGTCTCTCCATGAGGTCGGCTGGAACGGCCTCCCCATGTATCACTATCGGAGTCCCGGGACTCCCTCCTTATCTTTGATGGGGGGTGGTAATTTTGACAATGGGTAACCAGAGGAGGGGGGGCTCCTGATTTCTTCGGGACATAGGCAGGTAACTGATACGGGGTTGAACTAGGCGATACAGCTCTTTCTCGATGATGGAAGTACACAAACACGACGATACCACCCTTGTACAGACCCGGTCTGTGGGCGAAGCAAAGAGTGAGCTGGTACTCACTTATGGAGACGAAGGATCGGTTGCCCCGACGTCCATACTCCTTTAGCTACTACATTAGGTAGGGATGGGACGATCCTAGTGACTCTCCGCCCCCCGCGTGAGTACTTCCTCACTTCCATGTGGCCAGGGCCTAAAAAAGTTGGTCAGGTTGGAAAGCCGAGGGAAATAGTATCACCGGGTAACGCCCACCGCAGTCCTATTGCAGGGCTGTGAGATAGCTACGGGCGTTGAGCCACAGCTGCGGCCTTGGGGGGAAATCGCACTTCCCTCCCCGGGAGACCGAGCATAAACTAAACTAAACTAGGTATATCGAAACGTACGACCGAATCAAACGCTTCTAAATCCATGGGAGCGGTTATACTGCACACGTATCGGTCGTCCGAAGTCGCACGCGTTC
>NW_015373912.1:34481-35638 GCF_001272555.1 Dufourea novaeangliae | reverse complement strand
CTACACGACATCACTTCAACCGTTATATTTTCGTTATTTTTCAACATAGGGCTCTGATTTAACACTCATTATAAAGCTGAAGGAATGTTGTTTTCAAGTATAAGCACAAAATTTTGGTTATTCCTAATAAATATAGTTATAATTAATGTTAAATATTGAAATGCCGATTTGATACTGTTCCCACGTATGGATCAATTAAGAAAAAATATTAATGGATTCCTTGAATCTTTAACTATAAAATGCACTTTTCAAAAAGATGGAGCGTTTTCGGGACAATTAAAAAAAACAAAAGTTTACCATGATGTATGTCACGCGGCGTGTGCAGATCACGCAATCAGTCGAACACTTGAGACGCAGTGCGCGGCCGAACATTATGGTAAACTTTATTTTTTTTACATTTTCCCAAAAACGCTCCATCGTTTTGAAAAGTGTATTTTCAAATTGAAAATTCAAGGAATCGAGTAATACTTTTTCCTGATTGATTCATACGTTGGAACAGTGTCAAATCGACATTTCAATAATTAACATTAATTATAACTATATATATTACCAATAACCAAAATTTTGTGCATATACTTGAAAACAACATTCCTTCAGCTTTATAATGAGCATTAAATCAGAGCCCTTCGTTAAAAAACAACCAAAATATAACGGTTGAAGCGATTGCTTGAATTCAAATTGCTCGAATACGTTTAATCCAGTTTCATTTTTCGTCCGACCTGGTGCGGCAAGGCTTCGGGTTTCGGAAAACTTTTTTTGTGGCACTTGAACTACATGTTTTTCTAGTCCCCCTTTTTTTTTTTTTTACACGGACGAAATGCCTCATGCACACCCCGGAGTCCTGGGGTGGGACTCCGAGGTAGTGTGGGACTCGCACCCACTAAAACCCCCCCGGCAGCCTTCTCGGGCGGAACTCGGCGGTGGCGGGATCTCCTATGAACGCACCGCCACCGCCGCGCCTGTGCTCTCCTTGTCGGGGAGCCCGTTCCGTGGGGGCGATCGAAACGCCCCCCAGAGGTGACCGATACCCCGGTCACCCCTTCCCCCGCCCAACTCCGCCGACGTCAGAGGACTGCGCTCCGACGCCGGCAGTACCGGGCCGCTTTGGATGCAGCCGGGGACCCCACCCCGACTGCATCAGCGGCCCCGGCGGACGC
>NW_015373912.1:30637-33869 GCF_001272555.1 Dufourea novaeangliae | reverse complement strand
GCAGACACCGATACAGATCGGCGTCAGCCTCCGCCTGGAAATCAAAGGGCACGACCCCTGCCAGGACGGCCGCCGCCTCGTGGGAGATGGTGCGGTACCCCCTCGCGATCCTTATGGCCATGCAGCGCTGAATGCGCCGCAGTAGCTGCCGGCCCCGCCGGCGGGCCATCTGGTCGCGGGCCCACACGGGTGAACCGTATAGGGCCATCGCCCGCAGCACCCCCATGTAGAGGCGGCGTACCCTCTCCTCCGGCCCCCCGAGATTGGGCATCAGACGACCCAACAGGGTCGCCACGCCCTCAATCCGGGGGACCAGGCGGTCGAAGTGTCCTTCGAAGCGCTAGCGGCTGTCCAGGTCGAGACCGAGGTACTTCATACGTCCCTCGACCCGGACACAGGCGTCTTCTACTCGAACCCAGGCCTGGGGGACCCGCAGCGACAGAGGCAGTCCATGAAACATGACTACCTCCGTCTTTGGCGGCGAGATCTGCAACCCCAGGTCCCGGATCCTGGCGACGATAAGCGCCACCGCCACCTCCGCAATGCGGATGGTCCTCGTCCACTCTCTCCCGACTGCGATGATCAGCGTGTCGTCCGCATAGCAGACGACACGCACACCGGGCAGGAGGAGCCCGCGCAACACCGAGTCGTACCCCACGTTCCACAGTAGGGGTCCATGAACGGAACCCTGGGGCACGCCTCGGCTGACTCTCTGACGTATGACTACGCCGCCCCGGCCGGGGTATTCGATCACCCTGTCCGGCAGGTAGTCCCGCAGCACAATCCGGAGATACGGAGGCACCCCGTGTTCTCGGAGTGACTCCCGGATCGTGTCCCAGCGGATGATGTTAAAGGCGTTGGCGATATCCAAACTGATCGCCAACGCCACACCACCGCGGGAAACTGCCCAGTCCGCGAGGGAACGCACGGGGTTCATCGCATCTAGCGTAGACCGTCCCCCGCGGAAACCGTATTGGCAGTCCGCCGAACCGGGACCACCGTCGGACATGCCCCTCGACAGGCGGGCAGCGAGCACGCGCTCGAAGAGCTTGCCCGCCTCGTCGAGGAGGCATATCGGCCGGTACGCGGCAGGAGAGTCCGTGGGCTTTTCTTTCTTCGGGACGAGGACCATCCGGCCCCTCTTCCAGGGCAGCGGGACCCGCCCCGACATCATGCAGCCGTCAAACAGCCGCATGAGTCGAGGCCCGAGGATGCGTGAGGCCAATCCCAGCGCCCGCCCGGGGATGCCGTCAGGCCCCGGAGCCTTATTGGCCCCGAGGCGCTTGACGGCCGCCGCGAGCTCCTCTTGCGTGACCCCCAGCTCGGCGGACCAGTTGGTCGGGTCCGCCGGCACGAGCGGCCGCGAGCCCTCATCCGGGTCGTCCGGAAAGAGGGTCTCAACGACACGCTCGAGAGCATGGGGGTCGAGAGACTCCGCGACCGGGGGCACCGCCGGGCGCATACGTCCGAGAACGATGCGATACGGGCGCCCCCCCGGGCCACGGTCCAACGTCACGAGGAGCTCACCCCACGCACGGGATTTGGCCTCCCTCGTCGGTAGACCACGTAGAGCTCGCGCTCCCCCGCCAAGTCGCAGTTCCGCCGCCGGCGGGCCCTGGTCTCGTCGCTCAACCAATACGAAGCCAACCTAGGGGGCTTCCTGACCCGGGGCATGGCTGTGTCACACGCAGCCGCCATTGCCTCCCGGAGCCATTCGGCCTCCCTATCGACGTCCGCGACCGGTCCGGCCGGAACCTCCGGTCAAGACAGGGTAAGGGCCGCTGCCATCTGCGCGTCCTCCTCCAGGTGCTTGAGCGCCCATCTACGCGGCGGCCGGCCAGCGCCCGGGCGGAGCGCGGGGTGGTTTCGAGGGGCGGCGGAAACATTAAATATGATGTGGAGGTAGTCGCTAAGTGTCACTACCTCCTCCGCCACCCTCCACCCCGACACGAGATGCGCGGCGGCGGGCGTAGCCCATGAGACGTCGACAATCGACTCTCCCTGCCACCGCACGCACGTGCTCGCAGACCCTCGGTTGAGCAGCCGAAGGTTCTCGCTCGCCGCCCATTTCTCCACGGCATCACCCTTCGCATCGGTCCTGGGGCTTCCCCAGAGGGTAGACATCGCATTGAAGTCCCCCAGGACCAATTTTGGACGAGTCGGATCACGGGACACAATGTCCCGGATCCCGTCCAACAGCATCTCAAATGCCGCGAGGGGCATGCTCGGAGGGGCATACACCCCGACAACCGCGAGGCGCCCATACAGCGCCGCGACGAAGCCGCACCCGCGCGTCAAAACGCTCAGGGGGGCGGCCCCGTCGCCGACCACCGCCACGGAACCCAGCGCGTCGCCCGCCCATTCGGGGCGGTCTGGGACGCTGTACGGCTCGGCGGCGACGGCCAGGCCAACCCCCAACTCGGCCAGGCTAAGGGCAAACAAGTCCTGCGCCCGTGCCGAGTGGTTGAGGTTGGCCTGAAGGATCCGGACCATAGGGGGAGGGTTAGTCCGTAACCCTGGCCTCCCCCCGGCCGGAACCTCCCTCCTCCGCCGCCGACGCCGACGGCGTCGCAGGCGGGTCGCCAGCCGAGGCAGTCGGCCGGCCCACCCGCCGCCGCGCCACGCCGTCCTTGGCCCCGCCGGGACGGCGCGGAGGCGCGCAGCCCTTGCTGCCCAGCCTGTGGTCCGCCGGCCGACCTAGGTCGTCGCAGACCGGGCACTTGGGGGCCGCCGCGCTGTCCCGGACCATATGTCCCTCGCCTCCGCAGGCGTAGCACCGTCCGCCACGGTCCGCATCACGCGGACACTTTTGGCGGACCTGCCCTTCTTCCAGGCAGCGGTAGCACCTGAGGGGCCGGGCCGGGAGCCCCTCCACCCTGGCCGACGACCAGCCGACCAGGGTGCGGCCGGCCGTCGTCAGCCGTCTCGCGGCCGCGAGGGGGCAGCGCACCACGCGGCGCCAAGGCCCGACGCGTTTCGGCGGATCTCGCCGCAGCGGACCACGGCAGCCGCGCAGCCGCCGTCGCGGGCGACCGCCGCCGCCACGGCCTCTGCGGTCACCGACCCGTCGAGGCCTGCCAACCGCATCTCCGCGGTCTTCGCCGGCCTCGAGACGCGGACGTCGGTGCCGCGGAAAACCTCGGCAAGGCGGGCCGCGAGGGCGTTAGCCCTCGCGGCGCTCCTCAGCCCGGGGATCTCCAAAATGGAGGACCCCGTCTGGCCCCTACGGCAG
>NW_015373912.1:0-29966 GCF_001272555.1 Dufourea novaeangliae | reverse complement strand
CCGCGTCCAGGGGGCTAGCCCCGGTCGTGTCAGCCGCCGCCCCGTCGTCGCGCACGCGCAACAACGCCTCCGTGGCCGCGAGCCGAGCGCGGAGCTCCGTGAGCTCGCGCTCGAGTTCGACCTCCCGCTCGGAGCCCGTCGTCCGCTTTGCCTGCTCGGCGGCCGCATACTTAATACGTAGTGCCGCCTCCCGCAGGCAGCAGTCGTACGTCCCTTTCTGGTTGCGGCTCGACTCCGCAACCTTCTGGACGACGGCGATCTTTTCGCAAATCACCGCCCCCTGGTCCGCCGTGGGAGCCTGCCGCATCTCTGCGGCAAGCTCGGCCTCTGAAGGCAGCGGCTTACACGACCTGGGCACCGGTCGTGGGAGCACCGTCGCGTCCACCACCGCAGCCTCCAGCCGAAGCTGACGCTCGTGGAGCGTGAGCTCCAGGAGCCGTCTCTTGGCCTCCGCCAATCCCCCATATTCCCCCGCTGTCGAGGGACGCTCCCGCTTGCGGCCGGTCGCCGCGTCAGGCCCGACAGCGTCGGAGCGGATCGACGCCGTGGAAACAGTCGACGACGAATCAAGGTCGGCGTTGCTGAGCGTCACGCATCGTCGCTCGCCGTGCTGGGCCAACGGCTCAGGCCGCTCGGGTGGCGCCGCAGCCGAACAATCGGCAGCAGCTCCCGCGGCACACCCGTCGACCCAGACGGCCCCGGAGCCGCGTCAGGGACGCCGCTCCACACACCAGGCGCGGGGGCATACAATGTGCCCGCCCCTGACGCCTCTTCACCTGTAGCAGTGCTGAACACTGTGGCCTGGCGGTCTACCACAGTGCTCTCCCGGTCGTTGGATAACGACGCGGGGGGGCCCGGTCGGCCACCACCCTCCGCGCCGGTACTGGGGGATCCGACGCCCCCTGCACCGTAAACGTTCGTTCCGTTCGTTGTCATATCCGTAGTACCCAGTCCTTGCGGGCGGACCAGCCCATCTCCCGACTTGCCCAGTTCGTCGCCGTTTTCCGTCCAGATGCCAGGTCACCGCATTCGCCCTTCGCGTCCAGCAAATTGGTATTCGCAGGAGCGATATCCAACTACTGGGGCGGAGGCCCAGGGACCCCACGTGGAGGTGCGGTGAGTAGAGTTTGAGCCGGTTGGGCCCCCAACTTCGCCGAAATTCCCCTCACCAGACGAGAAAGCTCGCCCGGGTGTTGGTGGAACATCAGCTCCATCGGAGTTTTCGCCCAGGCAACGTGCCCGGACGAGACCCTTCCAGCCCTCGTGTCCCCTCGAGAAACAGACCATAGTATAATAATAAGTAATATTAATGATTTGCGTACAGTACAGTTCGCATGCATAAAAAAGTGATCACATTCCTGTGCCTGAGGGGTAACCTTTAGTTATAATTACAAGGTGTTCAATATTTATTGTACACTTATATCACCTCAGATGTGACTATGTTTTTTGAAATGTTTTCCTTTCATACTTTTCGCCTTTGAATATTTTACCTTTTTAATTTGCTCGATGCCTTTATGTACAATAGGGAAGGTTCTAAAATTTGGCCGACAGCCGGTCCCGACCACGCGGTACCACCGTGGTACAGAACAACAGGGCCATAAACTTGTACCTTTGGAAAATGCTCACGATCTCGGCGCGGTCAAGTCGAACCTTCACCGCGCACATTTATTATTTTCATGTGCACGAGTCCTCGTGAACAATTACCTTATTAACCTTTTCAGGTAATGAAGAATTATTAAAACAAATTCTCACTGCAGAAAAATATGTATAAATAAAGTAATTATTTCAAAGGTGCGAAAACCTTGTAACTTCGGAACTGTTGGGTAAGAACTGAGCGAGAAACAATCACTACCTTCAAGTCTCTATATGTAGAAATGGTGAACTTTGCATTAATTCCCCTATGTGATAAACTTTATACTTTTCTAACAATATGAACTTAATATCATTTTTTTACTATTATGTACCTATACTAAAGACTAGACGACTTAGAACGAAATAATTTTTACCACCGGAAAGAATGAAATATTTGATACAGGAAACATAAAATATCATTCTTTTAACAAGTGGACTTAATACACTTTGGCTCTGGGTTCCAGGTACATAGTGTATCTAGTATGGGCCACAAGTAACCCAGCCATCGGCTTTCATGGTCCGTCCTGCGAGACTTAAGGGGTATAGCCACGATTACAGGCAAACAACGATAGGATAACTTTGGAGGTGATTTTACAGAAATTTATGGACTTCATTAGAAATGTAACATAGAGTCATTTCTTATGATATGTATAAAAAGGAACATCAAAATTTTGTGTGGAATTTTGTAATAAAAAATTCGCTGCACGGTAGCCGCACGGATGGTATTTACGTATTTTCCATTGAAGTTATTCTGCGGTGAAATATTTCACGTCCACGCCAATGGACCTAGGACAAAAAAACAAGAAGCTTTATCATCTACATACAAGAGAAACACCCAAGATTTCGAAAAAATATTGACTTTTGATAAAATGGCGAACATTTAAAAACAATTCTTTTTTTGTTGACAAGTTTCTTATAATTATTTATTAAATCCGTTAATTACAACAAGAGTTCAATATTTTGTAGAAATCATGGGTCCTTCTGTAGTATTTTATGTGTAGATGACAAAAATGTGTGTTTTTTTGTTCTAGAACTAACGGTGTGAACGTGAAAAATTACACCGCGAAAATTCTAAACAATTTTTTTTGTTGTTTATACATATCATAGGGACTCTATGTTACGTTTCTACTAAAGTCCATACATTTCCTTATTGTAAAGTCACCTCCCAGATAGCACACGTATGTCTTGTGACTGTCTTGAAAATGTCTCTATTCAGACGTTCATGTCGTCTTGAAAACGTCTGGTAATATCCTGTGAACAGCCTATTTAAAGCCTGTGAGCGTGTCTTGTGAAAAAAACGAGTTGTCTTGAAGATATCTTAAAACGGTCTAACTAGCCATCTTATAGACAGGTTCGAGCTGTCTGAGGAGGCGTCTTTGTAGGTAATGCAGATGTGTTACAGACATCTTGTAGACATTTTAAGGCTGTCTTATAGATTTTTAACAGACGTGTTAGTTAGATATGCCTTATAGACATATTAAAGATATGTTACACAGGGTTTAAAGACGGCTTCAAGAAGTCTCATAGACGTGTGTCACAGACGTTTTACAGGTGAGGTAAGGAATAGTGGTTCAGAATAGATAAATGTTAGTATAGTAAAACAAAATTTAATAAACATTCATTTTATTTCAAACATTGATAAAATTACATTGTAAACGTAATATGTGTGTACAAATACTGTAGGGCATATATGTATAATATTTTGCCATGTCATAATCGTAAAACGATTTCTTACACACTAGATAATTCGTTTCTTTACTTCTACACACTTATTTGTGCACTTCCGTTTATGGTTCTTCGCACTATATACTTACTGTTCTTTTCATCACTCGTTTTACACACAAACCGATCCCGTTTTTGAGGTTAGAATGGTAGAATGATTATTATATATATTGTATAAGAATAATATACAGGGTGTTCGACAACTAGTGGGAAAAAATTTAAGGGGTGATTCTTTGAGGCAAAATAAGACGAAAATCAAGAATAACGAAATTGCGACAAATGCTTCGTTTTTTAGTTATAAGCGTTTAAAAATTGACCGAAATCATGGCAATCCGCGCGCACGGAGTGTCAGCAGATCACGGCTCAACAGGGGCGTACAGTCACTTTAAAGACTCAACGACGTGCAGGAACAGTCGGTAGAACAGCTGTTTACTTACCTCGTAGAAGATGTCGATGACTTGTGCCCGCGGTATTTTAGTCGAATCCATTTGTATCGCATTAACTCTGATTACTCGATAAAATTCGCAAGAAATGTAAATATCTTCTTACGAATATTATCGAGTAGAGAGGGTTAATGCCCCCTCTAGTTGTCACGTATCACAATTGTCCTGTCCACGAGTATCCATGAAATTAATCCGCACACGCACGTACACCACAGAAGTCCGCGAAAAGTGTCCACACACACTGAGCCATTGTCCCGTCCGCGAAAAATGTCCATACACACTGCGCGATTGTCCCGACCGCGAAAAATGTTCACACACTGCGCGATTAAGTAGACCCGCGAGCTGTTCCTCCGTTGGGTTTAACACTCTATAGGTTACACAAAACTAACACTCAAAATAATTAATTTAAAACTATTTAACACTAACTTTTATACTAATTTTTAACATGCTATAATTAATAAAACCTACAATATTTAATAAAACCGGCAATAATGAACAAAACCTACGATATTTAATAAAACCTGCAATAATGAATAAAATCTACAATATTTAAAAAAACTTGCAATAATTAATAAAATCTACAATACTTAATAAAACTTACAACAATTAATTTGCACTATTTATAACGACGACATACGCGACACTACTAAATAATCACTACGTAATCGTTAAATAAACTAAAACTTAGTTTTCACTAAAAGTTTAGACTAGTTTAAACTAAAACTTAGAATCACCCCTTAAATTTTTTCCCACTAGTTGTCGAATACCCTGTATATAATATAGTATATTGTATATACTATACATTATATTATATAACATTAATGTAATAATATATATATTATACACTATATTATTGAACACGCGGTCATTGTTAGCGTTCACTCGGTGATTGCAGTTAGCTTCAGAAGTCGACTATTGAAAATTGAAGGGAAAGAAGATCTAGCCACCGACTTCTCATAAAAAATTTAAATAAAGTTTTCTAAATAACATAGTATCATTTTCCAGTGATAAATGTAAACAACTAAATTACATTAGTCGTTTCTATTCAAAGACTATTTAGAACAAATATTGAAGCAACGATGTACATCTCACATGTCCTGAGGATATCTCGAGGACATGAATTTCAGACATCGCAAAGACGTCATCAAAAGATCTTACATGTTCCGAGGACATCCTGAGGATATGAATTTCAGACATTGCTACGACGTGTTTCCTGGTACATCATGCAGATGTCTCCAGGACGTGAATTTCATACGTCATTAGGATGACCTATTTCAGATAGCTTTAAAAGATCTTTATTAGGCCTATGAAATTCAGACCTAAAACAGCTATAAAACAGATATCTTGAAGATGTGTGCTATCTTGGCTTCGACGTTAACCTATCATTTTTTGTCTATCATCGTGGCGTTACCACTTTATACATACATACGTTCGCGTATAATAACGCCGTTCGGCCAACGGTCGAGATCATACGGGTGGATTATTTTATGTGTGCAGGAATTATGTACATGGATTGCAAGGGATTCGTTATGCCGTTACTTGCTTAGATGAATTTTTAGGATGTCGTTATAAGCAGTAACCAATGACAGTCGTATTGCGCTGAATATTTCTTCCTTGTGTAGCAATATTTATAAAATTGTAACAGTCAGAGTTGATAGTGAGCAGTGGGGACCTGGTCTACCCCTGCCTCAGTAACTATCACATACGGCCTTCTTCAATCTAATAGTATTCACTTCGATGCCGTGGTATTGTATTTGTTAAGAGAACGAAACAGGTTGCTACGTGCAACGCCATTATTCTTCTTCCATCGATCATCTTTTGTTTAATCGAAGAAACGTCACTTCTCCTATCAATCAACGCGTTTTTGTTTGGTTCTATTATGGGGTTATACCTACCTAACATTTAGAAAAAATCGATTTTTGGATTGGAATATTTTCTTACAGTACATTATTTTAGAAATATTGTGGGAAAGTTTGAAGTTCATCCGGCCAAAATTGGCGAAGTTACGCCCGTTTAAAGTATACGGCCTTGAAAGTTTCGGAGCAGATATAAAGTGGTAGAATCCCTTACTAGGGGTGCGTGAGTCATGAATACTGTGCCCCAATGCAATTTATGGTTGTGTTAGTAAATACAAAGAGCTATATGGAGCCGCAATACTTAAAATAATTATATATAAAAAATTTGCATTGCTTCGGTTGTAAACCTGACTTGAAACTTTAAGCGTGTTTTTCTCAAAACTACGTTTTCAAAATCGGTGACCAAAATATCTCGAGAACCGCTACACCGAACTTCATCAGCTTGGGTGGACTCATTCTATACATAAAAATCTAGTGCCTGATCGTGGCTTTTTGTATTTCATTGCGTAGTTTTTATTTTATAGAATATTATAGATAAAAAATGAACGATTTTCTTCGCGGAAATCGATACTTCGATTTTGAACAGCCGCCATTTTGTCGTAAATTAATTTTTCAGGATAATGAACGATCGGACATTAGATAATTTAATATATTAATTAAATTACTCGGATTTTTTATTTTAGATAAACGAACTCAAAGTTACAGTGGTCACTACAAAACGCCTAAAATAAAAACGCCGCCGGGAGATCGCTGATATTTCCTCTATTTATTCATATTTTGCATTGAAGAAATTATTATAAGCATTTTAAAATGTACACTTTCGAATACAATGACGTATGTTTAAAATAATCTTCAAGTTTTTTAAAAATAAATTCGGAAAGTACTTGTCTTCTTTCGAGCTCGCAGGTAGGCGTAACCCCTTAATGCATGGAATGGAATGAACTAACTATCAAGTAGAGAGAGATGATAAATTCGAATACCTATCAACTCTGGCCTTCCGACTTTACCTCTTTATTTCTAAATCGGAAGAAATAGTGGGACACAATAACAGTCTTCCTATAACTTTATGTTTCTAGTTACCAAGTTTTCAGTCATTCAACTACAGCTTAAGGGGACTAGACAGTCGAAAAATCGATATTTTTTTAAAAATTTTTCGAAACTACTATCCTTTCTGAATAAATCTAACAAATAAAAATCAGCTTGTGAAATTAAATTGCTTCATTTGTCAAAACCAATATGAGGGCAAAAGCTAAGAAAAACGTTGATAACTTTACCATTCTGGACCGCCATTTTGAAAGCACATATATATTTCATACCAATTTTTTTTTAAACCTGATGATAGTAGTAAACATTGGGTAACAGGATGCATCCGGTCTTGCTTTCTGTTTCTTATAAATAAATGAGAAAGAAATTTTTTTCACGAAAAACAGTTGCCTAGTCCCCTTATCTCAAAATGCTTGTCACTGTTGTAAGAATCGTGGAATTTGTCAGATAATGCTGATAAAGGACACAAGACTCTTATTGCTGTACGAAGCCGTTTATTGGCACGGTATTCCAATAGTTGGACGCTGTAATGTCGTTAAGCAACAAAACCGTTGTTGTTGGACTCGGTTCCGACAATTCTTGATTTTCGATTGGTCGATTCCAGACCGATATGTACCGACCGTGCATTCCATTACAGTAGACATTCGTTTCCCGCATTAGTCGGGGCTGTAGCGGGCCAGAATTCCAGGAATCGTGCAGGAAGCAGACTCCAGTTACCCGAGCGCTTTCCCCAACACTCGGCCATTCAGTCGTGCGACGCAACTACATCTAGGGTGGGCTGGATATGCGCACTTTACGGTTACATTAATTATCTCCGTTATTTTTAGAGATATCAGAAAAGTTTATTCACAGATGTTGTTCAGTATGAAGAGGGCTATTACTTAACAGTAACAAGTTTTTCGTAGGTGGAGTATCTTCTAAGTTTTCCAATTTAATTATGTTATTTTTATTAATGATATTGAAATATTATGGAATAAAATACTTGTATTACATGAATCAATTCTTCCAAACATTCTGCGTAATAAAGTATTAAGGTATTATGTGAAAAAGGTAATAATTCGTGACATATTTTAGTGGCAAATGTCTAGCCTGTAACCGTTCTTTAGTTATTATCAATTGAACCCCGGGAGGTAACGGGCCCCTTAACTATTCCCAGGATTATCTAGAGTGGTTCGTGCCTCCAGGCACTGGATAGCGACGAGATCTGGTTGGTGTTAGAAAAAAAATTGGAGACGATTTAGAGGTTAACAAACGTTGCTTATATTCTGTTGGAGCAATGTTACAATAATACTTTTCCCCCCTCCAATCAAGGATTGTTTAACCCGAAAAGAGCACCGATGCTGCGCGTGGATACGATATTAGTAACGCGTGGCCTACTTCTTTACTCTCAATGCACGTATTTCACACCAACTCTCTCTTTGAGACACATCCTTGTCGTCAGTTGCGAAAGTTCTATATTGAAACGACGATTGAAGATTTGTCGCAGCACTCACGCATATGGCCGAAGTTCGGAGAAAATGCGTGAGTGGAGACGTGCATAAAGCCGCAGTCAAACTGCAACACCCAAGAGCTCACCCGTCGGCACGATACGTGGATTTCGAGTGATCTCCGGTGTCGGGAGAGAGACGTTGACCATGCAAGAATCTGATCGTTTATCGCGACTCGATTACGACACGGCAACCACCATTCGCTCCGACCGGTTAAACCGGGGGGGAAACGAATACTAGCCCGCGCGTAAATTGACGATTGAGGATTTGTCGCAGCACTCACGCATATGGCCGAGGTTTCGGAGAAAATGCGTGAGTGGAGACGTGCATAAAGCCGCAGTCAAACTGCAACACCCAAGAGCCCACTCGTCGGCACGATACGTGGATTTCGAGTGGTCTCCGGTGCCGGTAGAGAGACGTTGACCATGCAAGAATCCGATCGTTTATCGCGATTCGATTCCGACGCGTCTGGTTTATCTAGCTTCGTAAGTGCGAATTGAGCACCACGCGAATATGACCGAATTCCTTAATACCAGAGTATATATTGTGACTGTACCGAACTAACGACAACAAGGACACGTGAATCAACAATTATCACACAATCCTCGTTAACACACGGTTGTACAGAGCCGAAAAACAGACAGGGCAGCACATTATTAATACTCTTCGATTAAAATGTGCTCCTACGCTACTTCACGGCTGTGTACAATACAACGTTCCAATTTGACTGCTGCGTGGTTCACGACTGATACACAAGCGATTAATTTAAATACAATTTCCGATCGGGCTGTGCCAAGGCGCGGTTTGAGCACTTGACTCCTCGGTTTGAGGCGCGTATGTAACGAGGGTAAGAACGGCGGTTTGACGATTCTACCAGGTTGGTTTAACCTCTCTATTAGATACAGTGTTTCGCCGTACGGATCTTCCTTAGGATCGCGTGTGTATCAGTTCGCTTCCCAGCGCAGAGTGCCGATCGACCGGCTCGTATCGACCTCCTTCGATCAGCACCCGGTGGGGATCGATGCGCACGCAATCTCAATAGATAGTGGGGCATTCCCACTCCGATTCTATTACGTAGATCGCGAGCTCCGTCGATTCCCGTTATGCGATATATCGCTACTGTGCACTAACACCGAGCTGTCCCTGTGTGTGTGTTTCTCCGGAGCTCGTTTATGTATTCGGAACGGTTACAAGCCTGGTTAGCATCTGTTACTCAATACGTGTGATCCGCGAGACAAGAGACAATCAAATTGCCACCAATATTCATTGCACCAATAAAAACATTAGAACAGTATTATATACACTGCGCTTTCCGTGGTGAGATATGCGAATTAAACGCGACTCCGTATGTGTTTCGGCCTGGGCGTGCTGGGCGACAGAGTAGGGTACGCGCGCGTGTGTGAGAAATACGTGTGAACAAGGGGCGTGGCTTTCGTGCAGATAACAGCGGCGCGGGAAACGAATGTCTACTGTAATGCGTAACAACGCGGCCCACTAGGAGCCCCGCAAACAGGTGTTTCAGTTTGCGTCTTCGTGGTGCGTGCTTTGTATACAGGGTGCGGCACTAACTATTGCCACCTAGAATAACTCCGAAAGTATGATAGTAGTAGAAAAGTTTTCGAAACAAAAGTTGCATGGGACAACGGGGGCTGTTATATGAAGTTAGTTTTTTGTTGCTAGGTGGAGTCGCTTCAGAGATTTGAAGGTCAACTTTGTTTTTGTCGATAGAATGCAATGTTTTGGTACTTATTTTCTGATAGCGGCTATCGAGACGAATCCAATGATGTAAAATATTAAGGTCTTTGAAGGTTAACGAAGGTCATTTAAGGCAAAAAGGTGAAATGAACTTACATTTACAGAAGGTATTCAAAGTGATTACCATTGGTATCAATGCAAAGCTGCAATCTCCTTATCACGGATTGAGTACTACTTCTTATCACTTCGGCACTTATCGAATCACATGCTCGAACAATTCTCTCTCGCATGTCGTGCGAATACAGTAAATATTTTCTAAATACGGCGTACTTATCAAACCTGAAAATGTAAACACTGTTCGGACGATATCGCAAGACAACAATAACAATGGTGTACGAAGAACGTAACAAGTAATAAAAGCGGTAAGACTAGTATCATCGAATCAAGCGAATGTAAATGATGTATTCTTTCGAAGAACAAACCGATATGCTTCTCATTTACGGAGAATGCCAGCAAAATTCAGTGAGAGTTAGAGACTTATACGCTGGAAGATATCCTCAACGTTCTCACCCTACACGCCGTACATTTAAATATTTGTACGATAAATTGAGAACAACTGGATCCTTAACCCATCGGAAAAATAGCCGGCAAAAGCACCTTCTGTAAATGTAAGTTCATTTCACCTTTTTGCCTTAAATGACCTTCGTTGACCTTCAAAGACCTTAATATTTCACATCATTGGATTCGTCTCGATAGCCGCTATCAGAAAATAAGTACCAAAACATAGCATTCTATCTACAAAAACAAAGTTGACCTTCAAATCTCTGAAGCGACTCCACCTAGCAACAAAAAACTAACTTCATATAACAGCCCCCGTTGTCCCATGCAACTTTTGTTTCGAAAACTTTTCTACTGCTATCATACTTTCGGAGTTATTCTAGGTGGCAATAGTTAGTGCCTCACCCTGTATACAGGGTATCCCTGAAATCATAAAAATCATAAGCTCATTCTATTAAATGACTTTATTCGTCGTATTCTAGGTCAATATACAAAAATGGTAATTATTTGATATCAAGTGGAGTTTATTCATTACATTTTAATATGACCAATTATGTCTTTGTTTATTCCGTAACTGTATGTAGTAAGTGTTGTATAGATTACTTATATACACTTATATTCACTGTACATACATATTTATTTCTTGCTTTCTTCTTGTTATTGATCATGTTACACTATTCTATCAACTAATGTATGTATACTTGATAGAGTGGCATATTTGTGCACCATTAAATTAGTGTTTTTATTAAGGATTTTACTCTATTAGAAATAAAGTAAAATCGATAAAAAACTTTGTACCGTTTTCTTAATTTTATTCTACTCTGAACATTCGGGTATGATGTAGAGGCATAGAATAAGGCTTGTTACATACTGTGAAATAACATATATTTATTGTATATATACTATATTGAAGATATGATGCAAAAAGTCCATATAACCAAGAATATATTATAATATAGAGTGGATAAAAGAAAGTATTTGTACACTCATATATTTTATAACAAGTACACGTAACAATACAAGGAGAATACACTGACAAGCAACACATTACTTGATTGCTCACTACAACTAAAAATAACGTAATGCAATAAAAATTTTAACGACACACTGTAGAAACACACACAATTTCTTCAAAAAAACAGGATACACTTAAATGCTCCATTCACCCATTGTAAATAATCATATTTCGCGCACTTAATAATTATATAAACTACAACAAACCAAAGCTATATTAAAAAAGACAGTCCACGTTTCCTCCAAAAAAAACGACACTTATTTTCACCAAGAACAAAGCAAGGCAGTCAGGGTGTCAGAGTTCTATAGACATCATCCCGTAACACGCTTCAAATTTTATGTCACTTAATCTCTTCTTCACTTCACACTGTGTATACTTGAAGCTTAGGACGCAAACACTGGCACAAACCCGATTTCTGGGCCAGCCAGGCTTAGTCGGCGTCCTCCGCAAATTCAATTATCGCAAGATCTTGCTGAACGTAGCCGAGTCTGTGCGAGTGGGATGAACGGTAGTTCACCGGCGGGGTTAGATGATAGACAGAGACCTCAGTAGAGAGGATCCGCGATAAGTCAGACACGCGTTTTACGACGTGGATTAAACCCCCGCTGCCCCCAACCGGCTTGTTGCTCGTTGAAAAATGTCGCTGTCGCTTTTTGGTCCGGAGACGGAAACTAACGTTTTAATACCGGTCATTAATATATTCCCACTGAAACGATGCATACCACCTGCGTTTTCCTGTTACACGGAAATATTCGGGTTATCCGTTGGCACTTGAAATTACGACTGGAATATTCGACTAAACTGCTGAATAAACTTTTTACTATGAACTTGTTGGATCCTCCAGTGCACTTTCGTTTGAAATAACTTCTGTTTGGGGCAATTGTTGATTATTTATATAGTAGTGTTTTTTTGGGTAAATATGAGAATCAACACTGGTGTCTTTAAGTATGAGATGTTTTAAAAAAGAGACTTTAAGTGCAAATGTTAGAAAGAAGTATTGTATAATATTGAAATATTGTTAATTCTCGGATGTACATATATTGAGATGCGTTCAGGAAAATAATTGTAAATTTACTACTACCGTCCTGGATAATGTAATATTATTTCTCAGGGATCAGTAAAGTCTATATTTTTAAGTAAAAGAAAGTAGGTATTTATCAGAGTGTTAATATGTTTTGTAAGTGATGTTAATTTCTGATATTCTATTTGTTCATGTGTATGGAACAATATTTTTTTTATTATTTCTAAGCTTATTATTACAAGTAAGTATTGGTAATACGTTAATTAGATTACCCACTGGATTATTATACAATAAAGACGCAATAATATGCAATAAACTGTAATAATATCTTTAAAACAATAAGTGTAATTGTATAGAAATTTAAGATATTCTATGATACCATTAATTTAAAATGCAAAGTGCTATATTGATTAGTTAAATCATATTTTTCGCTCACTATAGAGAATAGGTTCTTTCCTTTCTATTTTATGTAAGTACAATTATTTTAACCGAAGAGTTCACGCAGTTTCTAATTAGAACGTAACAATTAGTGACTTTTTCATATCAATTATTATGCTGTTGCAGTACAGAGCAAAATGCAATAGTATATTAATCCTGTAACTAACGATAAATACTTTTATGATGTTCTCTTTTCATAAACGATTGTTTATTGATGGTCGAACAAAGGACACGTATCGCTATCGGACCATCGATAAATTATTATGCAGAACGGCGCTATTGTATGACACGGGTATTCCAACATTTATTCAAATCTGATAAAATACTGAGCCCATAAACTAAAACCATACCAACTACGTGATCCTGTAGATAGGTACGTATTACCTCGGCAGGAATTTAATCTCTTATAACAATAGGCAAATTCATCGAATAGGTAATTCGCGTATCGTTCCACGTGTGTGACTTCAGAAATAAATTAAATACGCAGAAATTATGGCAAAAATTCGTATTAATATTTATTCTATTTGACTTCGTTCTAGAGCTGCCGCCATTATTGTATCTCAATACGAATTGGATCGGTAAAAAAAGGAGGAAACGATAAAATAATAAAGTATCAATAGTACAAATAATATAATACAATACTATGTAAATAACGAAGTTACAAATGTGAATGAAACCAGAGACAAAAAAATATGCTGGCTGAATTTCGTATATGCAATCAACAATAATTACAAACACTGGCATTCACTACCATTGATATGAATTTAATTATGTTTCACTTGCAACCAAAATTTACTCTGTTCCAAATAATTATAGAAAGAAACGTGTTACGAGCCCGGGCCGTAGCAACGCGAGAGGCCGGCGAGTTTAGGTTTTCCAAGGAATATGATATCAGTTTATTAGTAAGGTGCGCGGACGAATCTGACGTGAAGCCAGAGAGCCGCTAGGATGTTTGAAAACGAGGACGAACCTGATGCGAAATCAGGGAGCCGCAGGAAGGTGAAATTCGTGAACGAACCTGATGCGAAATAGGGGAGTCACTAGGATGTGATTTTGTAGACGAACTCAGCGCGTAACTGAGGAGCTGCGAGGAGGGTGGAAAATCGGTACAGGCGAACCTGATGCGACATCAGGGAGCTGTTAGGATGCGGACGAACTTGATGCGAAATCAGGGAGCCGCAAGATTGGTCAAGTTTCGTGGACGAATCCGATGCGAAATCGGAGAGTCACTGGGTTGGAAATACTCTCGGATGAATATAATGCACGGACGAACCTCATGCGAAATCAGGGAGCCGTTAGGAAATGTTAGTTAGTGCCTCGTAACCTTTGAATTTATAATTAATATAACTCGAGCGGTGAAGTTGTATTAGTGTGGGAACGGTCGACCTGATATTATTCTAAACTAGAGGAAACTAGTATATCGATAATACTACGGATTTCTGGATCGTGTTATGGATTCAAAATGAACTACACAGATTTATAAAATAACAGTATAATTAATCAGTCTTTGGTTACAAATGTGTTGTGTAGTGTTGTCGTATAGTAGTAAGTAATAATGAAATAATAACTGTTACCGAAATAAATAGGTGCTCGGTATTAACGCACTGGCGAGTGGATTTTACGGAATAATGCCAAAGTAATAATCCTAGCTGGAATACAAATAAAGTGGTCACGGTTTACTACAAGGTTAACTGGATTCGAAAGGGAACTTTAGCCCGATCTCACTAACGTAATGACCAACTCACAAGAACGTGACGCGACGTGACTCTAAACGCGGTACAGTTCTGATCCCCCGAGGGTTGAAATCAACGGGTTTATATAGGCCTAGAAATTGGTGGGGATGCCATGAAATTTCCAGATAAGGAAATTTTTGACGGTTGAAGTTGCATCACGCTTCCTAGTTTTTTGGTTACCACGCCGTGGGAACGGGTATTATCCCTTGCTTACTCAAGAGGTAACGAAACTGTAAGGGCGTTTTTCTTTGCTGGATGCGAGCTCAGACTATTAGAGCGAGAGGTATGATAGAAAATTCTTCATACGTAACAAACGTAACAAATATACATTGGATAAATTCGCATCCTTTCTCTACAAGACTAACCACTAGTTTTGTTTTCATGAAAGAAATTATGATCCTCCAATTATTTTCAGGAGTTTGGGGCTTTCACGGCCTGGCATTATACAGTTCTCATTGTTGAGGCTTTCGGGTGTAAGCCGTGTCCTTGTGGAATTGTTTTCCCAACGTTTCGCAAGCATTGCAGCTAGCTTCATCAGGGGGTCGAAGATACACTGATACTGGTGTGTGTCTTGTGGTGCTCCTCTCATATATTGGAGCTTGGTCACGTTCCGGTTCATTGCTTACCAATCAAAATCGCAATTTAATTGGTCAGCTGAACAATTAAAAAACCGGGAGGAGGGAGCTCCAGATTGGGTTTAGGTGGTGTCCTGTATCCCTATTGATGTTATTAGGGTGTTTTTGTGTTTCCAACGTTTCCCGGTATTTCCTGGGAAAGTATCCTTTGGTCTTTGCTATTACTTTAGTTTCGTTGAAAAGTATTTTGTGTCCTGTTGTCTTCTGGTGTTCTGCAACAGCTGATTGAATGTAGCCCAATCTGGTGCATCGCTCGTGTTCCTTTCGCCAATGTATACTTTACCGCATGAGCAAAGTATTTTGTAATCCGCCGATGAAAGAAAGCTGCGGTTGCGGGTCTTTGGAGGAGGTGAGCATCTGCTTGGTTTTGGTATGGGTCGTAAAAATGGTTTTAATGTTGTGTTTCCTAAGTATTTTGATTATGCGGTCGGTAGTGCCTTGTATATATGGCAGGAATGTGGTGTTCTGTTTGTCGTTATTGTTGAAGGTGAACTGTCTATCATTTGGATGCATGATTCTGTCTATTGTGCGATTTATTTTACTTATGGAGAAACCGTTCTGTTGCAAGGTGTTTCTAATATGGTTAAGTTCCTGAGGTAGGTGTTCTTTTTCACTAATGCTGATGACTCGATATATTAAGGAACTGATCACTGAGTTCCTTCGGGCTGGGTGATGATGAGAGGAGGCGTGTATGTATCTATTGGTACGAATGGGTTTTCGATATACTTGATGTCCTAGGGATCCATCCGGTTTCCGTGTTACTAATACGTCGAGGAAAAGTATAGTATGTTCTTCGGTTTTGGTTTCCATAGTGAATTGTATCTTAGGGTGTAGAGAGTTGATGTAGTTGAAAATGTCATCAAAAGTATTTTTGCCATGACTCCATACTACGAATGTATCATCTACATATCTGAACCATTGTGATGGTTTTAATGGAGCTTCTTTGAGGATTCGATCATCTAGATGTTCTATGTAGATATGAGCTACGATAGGGGAGATGGCTGATCCCATGGCTGCTCCTGATACTTGTTCGTGGTAGGTGTCCTGGAAGAGGAAGTATGTGGAAGTGAGGCAGTGATGGACAAGAGGTATAAGGTTGTCAGGTATTTTGTCCTTGAGGATGTTTATATTGTCGTTGAAGGGAACGTTTGTAAATAAGGATTTAACGTCAAAGCTGACCAGGATGTCTCCTGGTTGGGTTCGGATGTTCCATATTTGTTGGATAAAATAGGTTGAGTTTAGAATGGGCTGTTAGTATTACCGGTAAGGGGTGTGAGGATAGATGTGAGGTATTTTGCCAGGTTGTAAGTAGGAAATCCGATGGTGCTGACTATGGGTCTTAGTGGAATGTCAAGTTTGTATATTTTGGGGAGTCCGTACAGTCTATGGTCTGTTTTTCGAAAGATGATGCCTGGGAGGTTGGCCTACCTCAGCGCGTGGCCTGGCGGGGATCCAACGCGAGCTACGTATTTCGTGCGACGTTGTGACGGTCTCAATCCCACTGTGTGTCTCTTTCCATCTTCCGGCACTTCGGCACGCGAGCCTCTCGCTCAGACGCTCGGTAAACCAACTTTCTTCTTTACCCTGCGATTTCCACGTGTAGCGTTTAATAACCTGCGTGTTAATTTAATCTCCTTTTAATATGTTGCTCAATATTTGGGTACAATACATTTTTTTAAAAAAAATAAACTTTTTCTTATTCATGTATTTTAACTTTTGACGTGTGAAAACGTTCAGCGTCTCGTCAACATTCTCCGCCATTTCCAGACAATGGATGATTGACGGCCACGTGCCGAACGCAGTCCCCACTCCTTGAGATTGTAGGTAGGTCCTTCTCGAGAGGTTTGTAATACGTATGATAGAGACAGAGACCGTAGGCGGAGGACTCATGTCGACGGTCGGACGTCGTTGGCCAAGACGCGAAGAATGAAAGAGACAGACGACCGTAGGCGAGGACTCACGTCGACGGTCGCACGTCATTGGCCAAGATGCGAGGAGTGAGAGAGACACAAGTACCGTAGGTGTCTCGCGATCACGGCAACACCTCGAAAACTCGGGCCTACCTCCCAGGCATCATCTTTCGAAAAACAGACCATAGGTACCCCTGGTTCTTTGGGCAGGATTGTCTTCTGTATGTGGGCGGGTAGTTTGGCCCGTTTTATCGTAGTCGTTGTCTTTCTTGCTATTGTGTTTGTGGAATCCTTGGATATTTTTCTGTACGTCTCGTCGTTGAGTAACTTTATGCCTTACTTATATGTACATTCATCCTTGCTGATCACTACTGTCGTGTTGCCCTTGTCTGTAGGTAAAATTAGGATGTCTTTATGTTGTTTTATTTCCGACAGTGCCATCCTTTCAGCTTTGGTTAAGTTGGACTTGTGAGTTTCTGCTGTGATTTTAAGGCGTTGGTGGTGAGCCTTCTGACCTCGTTAGCCATTTCTGGCTGATGATTTCTTCTGTTAGAATAGTTCTTGGAGCAATGACAAAGTTATGTCCTTTGGATAGGACGGAGAGCGTATCAGAGGATAAGGGAAGGTTAATGAGGTTTTTAACTGTGTCCTTCAGTGACTTTAGTTTTAGGCTTCAACAGCTTGTTGAATTTCTCTTTTTGTTTTTGAGTGCGGAGACACACCAATATCAGTGTGTCTTCGACCCCGTGATGAAGTTAGCTGCAATGCTTGCGAAACGTTGGGAAAACAATTCCAGAAGGACACGGCTTACACGCGAAAGCCTCAACAGCGAGAACTGTTATTTTCAAGGGTGTATTTTAATTTAATTGTAACCGAGTTTTCAAGTTATTCTCTTAAATTTATTCTCTATCTTTTTCCATGAACATGGAAAATTAACTGCAATTAAAAATTGTAATGTTAACAATGTACATTATATCCTACTGATCGCGAGGATAAAAAGTCTGAAAGGAACCATGAGTCGCAGCTCAACCGTTTTCTTGAAAAATGATGAAGTTTCATTTATCCTCAAACTGCTTTTATTTGTAATATATTGAATCTCGCCGTCATATACAACTCAGATATCATGCTATTGGCGTAGCAGCAGGGATGTTTCATCTTTTATTCGAAGGCTTCGAAGGCTGAGCATTTAAAAAAGTGAAACAATGTTATGCAATGACTCGTCAAGAAATGTGTTGTAGCTTGCTACATTTTCATAAAAGATGAAACATCCCTGCTGCTATGCCAATAGCATGGCATCTGAGTTGTATATGACTGCGAGATTCAATATATTACAAATAAAAGCAATTTGAGGCTGTATAAAACTTCAACATCATTTTTCAAGAGAACGGTTGAGCACCATGGAGGCACAAACGGGGCTGGTCAGAGCGTCGTCCACATACATTGTCGCACTTTAAACGCCGAGTGTTGATCCCAAGTCGTTGACGCTCGGTGTTCGACGGCACGAATGACCGCGCTGCTTAAAGTTATTCGGAGTTTTATTCGAAACCTTGGAATAAAAAATATAGTTAAAGATGAAAACTCTCTGTTGCTGCACCAATACTATGACATCTGAGTTGTATCTGACTGCGAGATTCAATATATTACAAATAAAAGCAGTTTCAAAATGAATGAAACTTCAACATCATTTTTCAAGAAAACGGTTGAGTTTCGATCCATAATTCCTTTCAGACTTTTTATCCTCGCGACAAGTAGAATGTAATGATCCGGATACAGGATTACCTGTATCTCCACCAAATCGAAGGTGTAGAATCCGGTTATGGTAGCTGCGACATGTAATTTTTATTACTTCAATAGAATAATAAACACATTATCACTTATAGTATACCTTTGCTATCATTAGTACTAGAAAAATTAATTAAAACATACATATACATATTCACCTATTTCAAAAATGTGTAGCTCACTAACTTGGCAAAAATGAGTTGAATACGAATCACTTTAACAATCACATTGCTATAGAAACTGTGCGTACTGCGTAAATTTGAGAGTGATTCATTAATATTTCCAATACTATACACGGTAGAGATTGAATAGAACTTAGCTAAAGCATCTGTTCATTGTATTCCGTTTCTACTTACTACCATGACGATTACACGTATTTGAGATTAATGTTCAGATTCGAGTTTCTCAAAAACGGAGCCTCAAACGAAGAAAATTCATCTTTTCTTTCCACGTATTTTTTCGTAGATTCGCCACCCGTCCGGCTGTACCATGATTTTGCGGACACCCTATATAGTGATCGATAGTAATCACTATTTGTCGGCCTCACTTACAATTGGACTGACCTTATTAGAACAAAATCACATTATAAACTTATCTTGTTATACAGAAACTAGTTGAAGTAAGACTAATACCGACACAAAATGATCATAAACATCTAAATATCAGGACAAACACAATAAATATCTTGGTCAAAATAAGTTGGATACGTATCATGTTCTCAATCATATTCCTATAAAAATTGTGCTTACCGCATAAATTTGACAGTGATTCAATGAATATTAAATTAAATTAAATATTTCCAGTACTATACAGAGTGCCTCCAAAATCAGGACAAACATAATAAATATTTATATACAACCTTTTTCGATCTCACACTCAGATATTTCGAAACGCACCCTACAATTTATCAGCTCTCTATTATTCTCCACCCTCGACGAAAACGTTCCAGGAGGAAGCTAGATTCGGCCAAACAGAAATTACAAAAAGTCGCACACATAAGTGATCGTCTACGAAACGCTGAACTGTAACGTTTAACAGGCGAAAACGGCGGTCCTCGTATCATCGGTTGGAGAGTATCCAGTTTGAGGTAAAAGTGCGAACGCTACAAAGGGAAGACATCGTTTCGTGCGAAACTCGATGCGACCTAAATTTTCACGGATAACATGTTGTTTTTTTTTCGTGCCTTCCGGTCGATGTTGGGGCTGACGAAATAAAAACAATGAACATGAGGTGGAGGTGGATGAGACAGAAAAATTCCTAGATTTTTATCAGACCGTATTATTGATTCCGCGAGAACGAGCTTCACAGAGTTTGGAGACGGACAACGTAAGCCCGCATCGGCCCGTTCTCTCCCTTTGACAACGATTCGAGTTTGAGAGCCACACGAGAAAATCAACGACGAAGCGGATCAAAAGACTGGAACGAAAGAACCGGACTGTATTTGATCGTCGTTTGAATTAAAGATGACCGCCGGGCTGGTACGACGCGGTTCGTTAAAACGCACCACACGTTCCGACTCATCGTAATCTTTCGCCTGGAGCGGGTTAATGTGGCTAATCAATACTTCCGCAAACACGGCAGTTTGTCATTTAATGCTTACGTGGGAACTTTGGTAACCCGAAAATTCCGATTTTATTTTGAAACTTTACTATATCGAGCAAGTCTCTTTTAGTCCTTTACGGTGAAAACATCCCTTAAAGTTTAATTGCGCTTTCCTATTTGCCTGTATATTTTGAAAATCGTAGGACATATAAAAAAATTGTTCTAATAAAACTGTAATAGTTTCTTTTGCTTTATTAAGTGCAGTACACCGAATCGAATTCTGTGCAGTAAAATTATTGAAAAATTGGTTTCTTAGTTATTTGTTTATTTAAATAAAAATATTTTAACAATTTAATTTTACAATTTCATAGAGCATAAATAGCCATTCCTTTTCATTCGAATGATTTTTATTATATTTGCTATAGTTTTCAGGATATACAAGATAATAAGAAACGAAGAGAGACGTTTTCAACCTGCGGAACCCAAAATTCGTTAAAAGAAAATTGCCTGATAGTTCTATAGAGGTCACCTACAATCCAGTAAAGTTTATAAGAAAATGGAATTTCCCAGTTACCCAAATCCCCTTGTTAGTTAAGGCGGTTCGGTATTAACGTGTAACACACAGTACGAACGGGTAGAAGTCTATTTTGTGAACTCATGACAGTTTATAAATCGATGCGCAATGAAATACAATTTCTACTGTTGCGTCCACGTTGACGATACGATTTTGAATGACTCCATTTGCGTCACATCTGCAAAACCACTGCTATTCTGGCCTGAATAGGTCTAATTTATGACACCCTCAAATTTATCTTGCTCTCCCTTTCTAAGTTGTACGTTGACGACCGCTAAGGGACCATTAGAAAGCGCTTGAAAAAACGTTCGGAGTCCCATATTTTCTTACGAACACTTTCGTGGTTAATATGCTTATAAATGACGAAGTTGTTCAGTTGCAGGTTTTAATACTTCTTGTTAGTGGACAACGTTTAATATTCAACAGAGCCTCTTAGTGTATAAAATTTGATGTGAACTTCGTTTTATTATTCCTTTTTAGCATGCCATAATAGTAAATACCAAGGACATTTTCTATTTTTACGGTAATGGAATTGCTTATAATCCGCAAATTAAGTAAATAAATTGAATTTATTCTACACAAACGAAAATTGTTTACGGAAATCTTGTTCGTGTTCTTTATTTATCGTTCCCTACGATTCTGTACTGTTTCACTGATCTGTCTGACTATTAGTCCTTACATCTACATATAAATATTAATATTTTGCATCGTACCTACTATCAGTACTATCATCTAATTATTACTTGCACTTCTTTTTTACAAAAGACAACGTAGTTAAGAATAACCTGTAGGCATTCTTCAGAATTCCTCCTAACACAATTTGACTAAATTCATTTATCTCAAAAGTCTAGACACCATTTCCACATAATTAAAGGAAAATCGATTATCGCACGAAATAATCGCTTCCATCGATTATTGAATCGATTCTCCATTAATTGTGGGAAATTCTTTAATCTCCCTCACCTTTGAAATTACTAGCGTTTGTATTATAGAAGCTTACTAAGACCTTCGCGATGACTGGATGCTATGACGATCAGCTAGTTTCGTGAGTAACTTTCTCCAGTGGCCGGCCATTTCTGTCAAGAATTAACATTATTTAATTTTTTACTAGATATATAAGCAACAAAAGTCAACAACTTTGAATATTTGAAAAGTACCAGGTAACATTTACATCACTGCAATCATCAGCCACTAACAGTTGACACTCACATGACGCCATTGTATTGTCATCGGTCATCATAGTATTAACCCTGCTGTTCTCCCTTCTATTCTTCCCGTTTGTATTCCTTCGAATAAAGTTATTTCAAATTTTGAAATGATTTGTTCGAAAGAAGTGAGAAATACAGAAAAAGTAGACGTAAAATTTAAGTACGTTGGATGCTAAAAAGAGATATTTCAAAACATTTAATACCTATTGAAATATAATCTTCATTTTGGGTTGTATAAACCCAAGGAGAACAGAAGGTTTAAGTAAATCATTGTTCTGTAGTGAAGCTTCGCTACTACTCTTGCGCATCATATGTTGCATGAAAGCATAAATAGATATATCGCTCATTTGCTGTAACAATGACATAACTTAAAATTTGCAATTCTTGAGTTATTAGCATAGAAAAAACGCTTGTTGTCTGTAATTGGTATCAGTTGAATCCCACAAGTGAGCTACCAAAACTTACCACGTCACGACACTTACATTAATATGATGAAAACATTCAAATTCGTTTTTCCTATGATCGTATGCACGAGTAACGAAAATCATCATTTTGCATCGAGATATCGCGTTTCTCGGATCTCTCCGCTCAGTTTCTTACTTTTTATAAGATTTTGTTATCTTTAGCTACTTTTCATACCCTCACCAGGAATGGTATCGTTTAAATCTATTGACTTTGGATCATCGTCAATCATTTCATACCCTATTTTGCCAAGTTTGAACCAAATCGACCGCATTTAACTATCTTCGTTTTCTATCGTCGATCCTCGTGGTATTAACATTTTTTACGAATCTTTGACCCATCCATAAATGTTCCCGCGAACGTGTGTACGTCACGGAGCCGAGTGGTCGTTTATCAAGGGTAAAACGTCAGTTTTGTATAGCTGGTCTCTTAGAGGACAAGAAGGTAATCCTTTTTAGCACGTTTGTCAAGGAATCTTCCGTGGCCGAGCCGTATCGCTGGGGCCCCTTAAAGGGAAGTATCCTCGTCCCGGCCTACGCCACCTGGGAAGGTAATTCTCTCAAGGACCACCCACGGTCATAAATCTCGCTCCGCCCGCTCTCTTGTGCGTCGCCGTGAGAACGTTTGCATCCGTGAAAACGACAGAGCCTGGCCACGGGGGCTGAAAGAAGATCGAAAATCCTCGTGAATAATACACACATGTGAATAGCCGCGATTCCCGGATACGCCGTCGTATACAGGCCAAGTTACTTAAAGTATTTCAGCTTTATGTGTTTTGGTACCTCACTTTCTGGAAATTTTCCGGGCGAACTTGAGAGTTATAGAATGAACTAAGTTAAGTTAGTGGGGAATGATCGAATTTTTAAGTGATCTTCGTCTGCTGGGTAGATAATTATTTTCTAATGCTATTAATGATCGGATGTCTGCTGTGGCCAGTTGTCGACACTGTTGGAAAAGAAATGAAGGGGTCAATGTAATAGTGGATTATTCGACAAAAAGATAAGTTGCAAAAAATAAGCTTTTACATTTTTTCATTTGATGCTTCGCTTTCGAGAAAATCGACTTTGAACATTAATCTGAGACACGTTTCTGGACACGCTAGTCATGGTAGTAAGTACAAATGGAACGCAATGATCAGACACGCTAGCCAAGTCCTATTCAATTGAAATGAATTCTATGAAAATGAAGCCTCAATCGAAAAAATTTTATTCTGTATTTCCTCCTTATCTTTTTATGAGGAATCACCTCATGCCCGCTTGTACATAATTGTCGGAGGCACGTTGTACGTGCACGTTTAATTTGTCTTTAATTCGAACATGACTGTAAATGTAAGACTAGGACAGAATAAGAAGGTAGAAGCGGTATCATTGTGCGAAGAAGGTCACGCACGTAGTCTGCGTTGGTAGCCAAAGCATGAAGACGTGAATAATAACCGGCTCGTGTGTCTTTTCCGCGTATGCGTCTCAAGCAGCAGAGTCCGTGTAGCAACCGTATCGTGACTGTAACTATACGTGATTAACACAGTTATCACCCGCTGGAAGCGACAGCGTAGCAGTCACCCGCTTTTCTTTATACAGTAACAGTTTATAACGTAACTATAAATTCAACTCAAATCAGCCAACAAATAACTGTGTGAATCAAGCATATCTGGATTAAAACCAGAGAAGCCAGGTAGTCACCGACTCGATACGTGTTAACGTGAGAGGTAATATCGTGATCCTGCTGCTTGAATCGCGTGCGCCGTTTGGGCGCTAGACCACGTTACATTAACGTATATATTTTGTAACGACGCAGAACGTCGAGTTTCGTTAATTTTCTTTCAAACATATACGTCTCGCCTAACGCTAGAGTAAGTAAACTAAGTAGGTAATTCTTTGCCAACGTTTCGTGGTAGAATTTGAGAACGAGTAACCATTCCTCACGAGGATTGATTACTCGTGACGTAGCGTAGAGCGGAAGTGCAATCAAGATTTTTCTACCAGTACCGGATGGAAGCTCTGAGCTCACGAAATCGTGCCTTTAGCCAAAGTCTTAGGTGCTGCTGACCGACCGAGGTTTAGCACGCGTCTCCATCCAAGACGTCCTCCCAATTTATTGGCAGGATTATTGGTTGGTGCGACAGATGCATCGATGAAACATTGCAGCCCCATAGGAGTGTTTTAGATTGAGGGCAACCGAAGTTTTTCTACCAGTAACGGATGGAAGCTCTGAGCTCACGAAATCGTGCCTCTAGCCGAAGTCTTAGGTGCTGCTGACCAACCGAGGTTTAGCGCGTGTCTCCATCCAAGAAGTCCTTCCAGGTTGTGGCAGGATCATTGGTTGGTAGGGAGTATAACGTTACTGCTCCAGGGGATCTCGGTGCCCCAGGAGCCGGCGCAGGTGTGGTGGTCAAGCAGGCCACACCCGTGTCGTTATCCGACGACTGCGAGACCCGCTTGGTGGACCACCAGGCCAGCGGTGCCTTAACGGCTACTGGAGAAGGAAGGGGTAGCAATACCACTTCAGAAGCGGTGCCTGGCCCGTCGGGGCCGGCCCGCCCGATGACGGGAGGTGCACCGATGGTGCGCCTCCGGCGCCTCCCTGACGGCCTGGTCAGGTGCTCCAGCTCCAGGAGCATCGACCGGGTCGTCGCCATCAGCGACGACGAGGATGGGGACTCCGATGCGTCGGCCGTCTCCGCCTCGTCGTTCAGCTCGGGGGTGGTCGGCTCTGGCGCGTCGAGCGGCCGGAAGGGGGGGCGGCCCCCTGCGGCCAGAGAGAGGTTTGGTCTCGCGGAGGCTAAGCGTAAGCTCATTAAGCTTACGCTTCAGGGGCAGGGCCTCCGCGAGGAGGACATCGAGGACCGGGCGGTGCCGCCGCCCCCGGTCTCCAAATAGTGCAAGAGGCTGCCACCGGCGGACGCGGTGGAAGAGGAGATGCGGCGCGCCCCTACGCCGGATCTGGGTGCGGTCATAAATGACCGCATCCAGGTCATTGAAAAGGTGGCGCGATGCAGCGCCAACTTGAAAGGGACAAACGTCCGGGCGCTCCGCGAGGCCGCTCTGCAGATCCGCTATGCGGCTGCGGAGCAGGCCAAGCCGACGGTGCTCTCCGAGCGGGAGCTAGTGCTGGAGAGCGAGGTGCGAGACCTCCGCGCCCGGCTCACCGCTGTGGAGGCGCTGCCCGCGCGGCGGGAGGCCGGACGGACGTCCCCGGTGGCGGAGGTGCTGGCGGGGAGTGTGGCGGGGACGACGGGGGCCCCGGTCCCGATGGAGGTCTCGATGGAGGGCGGGGACCCCGTCGGGGCCTTGATGCCGCCGCCGCCTGTGCCGCCGGCAAGGGGGCCGGCGGGGTCGGGGGCGGTGGCGCTGCCACCGTTGCCCCCTCGGCGGCGGCTCGAGCGGGCCGCCGCGGCCGCTGTGGCGGCGATGGAGCCGCGGCCAGCTCCGCGGTCGCCTCCGCCTGGCGGGGTGTCTCGGGAGGAGCGCCCCGTCACCATGGCAGCGGTAGAGAGGGCCGTGGAGCGGCGCGTCGGGCGCCTGGTCGCCGAGATGGAGGCGCGCCTAGTGTAGCGCCTCGGCGACTTGCTCGGCGGCGGCGCAGGCGCGGGGGAGGGCGTCTGGGCGTCCGCCGCGTGCCCCCAAGAGGGCCGCGGTGGCGCTCACGGTCGCCCCGGGCAGCTCGACCTCGTATGCAGAGGTCCTGCAAAAGGCGAGGTCCGGCGTCCGCCTGGCGGACGTCGGCATCGCGGACCTCCGCTACCGCAAAGGCCAGACCGGGGCCTCGATACTGGAGGTCCCGGGGCCGGAGAGTGCTGCCCGGGCGGACGCCCTCGCGCGGCGCCTGGAGGTGCTGTTCAGCGGGACCGACGTGCGCGTCAGCAGGCCCGTCAGGACCGCCGAGGTGCGGTTGACGGGCCTTGACGAGTCGGTCACCGCGGGGGCCGTATCGGGGGCGGTGGCTGCGGCCGGTGGGTGCACCGCTGCCGAGGTTCGGGTCGACGTCGTTAGACGCAATCGATCCGGCCTCGGCGGGGTGTGGGTAAGGGTCCCCCTGGCCGCGACAAGGAGGCTGACGACCGCCGGACGAGTTCTGGTCCGCTGGTCGTCGGCCAGAGTGGAGGTGCTGGCGGCCCGGCCACTGCGGTGCTTCCGCTGTTTGGAGGAGGGGCACGTCCGCCAAAATTGTCCGGGTGACGCGGACAGGGGCGAGCGGTGCTACTCCTGCGGAGGCACCGGCCATGTGGCCCGGGATTGCGCCGAGGCCCCCAGGTGCCCGGTCTGCGCCGACCTAGGTCGGCCGGCCGGGCATCGTCTGGGCGGCAAGGGCTGCGCACCTCCACCGTCGCGGCGGCGCAAGCGGCGCGGGACTGCAGCGGTGCCGAGCGCGGCTGCGGCCTCGCAGCCGCGGGGAGATCGACCGGTGCAGGCGCCGGTCGATGAGGAGGGAGGATCCGGCCGGGAGGAGGCCATGGACACGGCCTAGTGTTCATGCCCCCGACTCGGGTCCTCCAGGCCAACCTCAACCACTCGGCCCGGGCTCAGGACTTGTTCCTACATAGCCTGGCCGAGCTTGGTGTGGGGTTGGCGGTCGCCGCGGAGCGGTACCGCGTCCCGGACCGCCCGGACTGGGTGGGGGACGCGCTCGGCTCCGTGGCGGTGGTGAGCCACGGAGACGTGCCCCTCAGCGCCATTGCGCGGGGGCGCGGCTTCGTCGCGGCCCGCTATGGGCGCCTGGCGGTGGTCGGGGTTTACGCTCCGCCGAGCATGCCTCTCGCGTCGTTCGAGACGCTGCTGGACCGGATACGGGACGTCGTGTCCCGTGGTCCAGCGCGTCCGATGATGGTCCTGGGTGACTTCAATGCGAAGTCCACCCTGTGGGGAAGCCCCGGGACAGACGGGCGGGGGGATGTCGTGCGGGAGTGGGCGGCAGGATTGGACCTCCGGTTGCTCAACCGGGGGTCCGCGAGCACGTGCGTGCGGTGGCAGGGCGAGTCCATTGCGGACTTGACGTGGGCAACGCCCGCCGCCGCGCGTGTCTTGACGGGGTGGAGGGTGGCGGAGGAAGTGGAATCGCTAAGCGACCACCTCCACATCCTGATGGATGTATCCGCCGCCCAGCAGAACCACCCACCTGCTGCCAGCCGACCGCCGCGTAGGTGGGCGCTCGGGCGAATGGAGGAGGACGCTCTGATGGCCGCCTCCCTCGCCGCGTCCTGGCCGGATATTCCGGCCGGGCCGGTCGCGGATGTCGATCGGGAGGCCGAATGGCTCCGGGGCGCTATGACGGCGGCGTGAGACGCCGCCATGCCCCGGGCCTGGAGGGCCCCGAGGCGGGCCTCTTACGGGTGAAGCGACGCCATCGCCGAGCTTCGATGCACATGCAACGCGACACGGCGTCGCTTCGCCCGGGCCCGCCGTAGACGGCACCGCGACCCAGCGGTGGAGGCCCTGCTGTACGAGGGCTACCGCCGGGCGAGGGCTGAGTTGCAGGTGGCCATCAGGAGGGCCAAGGCGGGAGCGTGGGACGAGCTCCTCGGGACTCTCGACGGTGACCCATGGGGGCGCCCCTACCGCATCGTCTTAGGGCGACTGCGGCCGGCTGCCCCCCCGGTCACCGAGAGCCTGGACCCCCCCATGCTCGGGCAGGTGGTCGGCACCCTTTTTCCGGATGATCCGGAGGAGGGTCGCCGGCCGCTCGAGCCGGCGGACCCCGTGGAGTGGTCCGCCGAATGGGGGGTCAGCGACGGGGAGCTCGCCGTGGCCGTCGCGCGCCTCGGAGGCCGTAAAGCTCCGGGGCCGGACGGCATTCCCGGTAGGGCTCTGCGCCTGGCCCTGCGCGTCCTCGGGCCCCGGCTCGGGCGGCTGCTGGACGGCTGTCTGATGTCGGGGCGGGTCCCGCTTCTATGGAAGCGGGCGAGGCTGACCCTGGTCCCCAAAAAGGGAAAGCCCGCGGGTGACCCTTCGGCCTATCGGCCGATATGCCTCCTTGACGAGGCGGGCAAGGTGTTCGAGCGTGTGCTCGCTGCCCGTCTCTCGAGGTGGCTGTCCGTCGGTGGTTCCGGACTGGCGGACTGCCAGTACGGTTTCCGCGAGGGCCGGTCGACGCTAGACGCCGTCGACCATGTCCGTGCCCTCGCGGATCTGGCGGTCTCCCGGGGGGGGGGGGTGGCATTGGCTGTGTCATTGGACATAGCCAACGCGTTCAACACCCTCCGCTGGGACGCGGTGCGCGGGGCGCTCCGGGACCACGGAGTGCCCCCGTATCTGCGGGCCGTCCTACGGGACTACCTGACGGACCGGTCGATAGAGTACCCCTGTCGAGGGGGTGCTCTCGTGAGCCGGAGGGTCTGCCGAGGAGTTCCCCAGGGGTCCGTGTTGGGCCCGCTGTTGTGGAACCTGGGGTTCGACTCGGCGCTGCGCGCGCCCCTCCCCCCCGGTGTGCGTGTCGTGTGGTACGCCGACGACACGCTCGTCATCGGGCTGGGGAGGGACGTGGCTAGGGTCAGCCGCCTGGTCGAGGTGGCGGTGGCCACGCTGGCCAGGGGAATCCAGGGGCTGGGGCTGAGTGTGTCGCCGCCCAAGACGGAGGTGGTCCTATTCCACGGACTGCCTCTGTCGCGGCGGGCGCCCCAGGCCTGGATTCGGGTCGGGGATACGGCCGTCCGGGTCGGGGAGAGGCTGAAGTACCTCGGCCTTGACCTGGACGGTCGTTGGAGATGGGAGGGCCACTTCGGCCGCCTCGTTCCCCGGATCGAGGGCGTGACGACCCTATTGGGTCGTCTTCTGCCCAACCTCGGGGGTCCGGGGGAGGGGGTCCGCCGCCTTTACACGGGTGTGGTGCGGGCGATGGCGCTCTACGGGTCCCCCGTATGGGCGCCCAACCTGGCGACCTGCCGGCGCGGCCGGCAATTGCTGCGCAGTGTCCAGCGCCGCATGGCCGTCAGGATCGCCCGCGGATACCGCACCCTGTCTCACGAGGCGGCGGTCGTCCTGGCGCGGGTCGTGCCGTTTGAACTCCAGGCGGTGGTCGACGCCGAGGTCTATCGGCGTCGACAGGCACACCGCCGGGAGGGCATCGACCCGCCGCCCGGGGCGGTCGGTGAGTGGAGGCGAGCCATGGCCCGGCTCGCCAGGGAGGCGTGGCGGCGCCAGCTGGTGGACAGTAGCGCCGCCCGGCAGCGGGCCGTGGGGGCGGTCCTGCCCGTGTTTGATGCATGGATGGACCGCC
>NW_015373911.1:146981-163928 GCF_001272555.1 Dufourea novaeangliae | reverse complement strand
CTAGGCGAGAGTGCTTCACCAAGAAAATTGTATACTGCGAGTAATGATGACATCGTGTTTACTTCTATGCATATCTTACCAATTTATGAAGATTTGTCGAGGAGTGATCTTTTAGAACTGTGCTTAGGCGGCCATACACAGAACGCCAATGAGAGTTTCAATTCTACAGTAGGGCGTTTGGCTCCTAAGCACCTGCATTCCGGCTCAAAAATAATAGAAATTACCGCTTACATTGCTGCTGGAATTTTTAATTAAAGCTATTACACTATTTTAAAAACATTTAATACCCTAAACTTAAAAATTGGACCTCAATGTAAGTTTTACGCCGAAAACCACGATGCGGAGCGGGTGACGCGACAGGAGCGGCGTACTAAGAGTAGCTCAAAGGAAGCTAGAAGAACTCGTAGACAACAACAAATAGAACAACAAAGCTTTTACAAGAAAGCAGAAGGTTTGCTTTGTGGGCCTGGAAAAGCAGATTAGCCTACAAGTGCTGAGAGTGTAAAAAATTTGTTACTTTTCCGTACTTGAAACTTTGAACGCGTTTTTCTCAAAACCACATTTTTCAAATCGGCGTGCAACATTACTCATCAACTATTCGACCAATCGAATTGCCCTTTGACATGCATGTAGATTACTAAATTTCCTTCTATGTAAACCTACTTGTTTAATATTTTCTTCAAATTAAATCATTTTTATTGCAAAATTAAAGCAAAAATTTTTCTGTAAAAATCGAAAGTTTTTTTCTAAGTCCTGTTGTTTTTTTAATTTTGCACTCTTTACTGAATTTTTAGGTTTACCGACGACGAAATCTTGTAATAAAAGTAACACAATGTTTTATTTCTATTTCAGTGAAGAAATGCAAGCGCAATCTTGCACGCCAATTGTGAAGTTCGGCGCTGAGGCCTTAGAGGGTCGGCTTTGTTGCTACTTGTAAATAACCTATTTGACAATGACGACAATTTTTTTTGTATCTAAAACTGTTGCTAAGCATGTAATAAAAGTTTCAACAATTTTCATTTTATCATCTCTTTAAAAAAAATTCTAAAAATTACGTCGTTTTAAGCGTTTTACATGAGGATCCCCCCTTAAGTAGCCAAAGGCTCTAATTACCGCTTGCGAGAAGACTCGCCACCTAGTGGCCGCTACCAAAAAGCCAAGCGACTAGGAAAAACGTCTCCACAGACCGCCTGTCCCATCAGATCTCCTACAACTGCAACAGAGTAACGAATCATTCTTAGCAGAGTTACTAACGTGAACGGACGTTTAGTTTCATAGAAATGCAAATCGATTAGTATAATGCTTCAGAGTTGGTTAGAAACATTTCAAGAAAAAGAAACTGTCTCTAACCAACTCTAAATTACCTTTTTTCTTGAACTGTCTCTAATCAACTCTGAATTACTATTTGGTGAACTGTCTCTAACTAACTTCCATCAGTATAATGCTTCAAACTTGATTAGAGACAATTAAAAAAAAAAAGTAATTCAGAGTTGGTTAGAGACAGTTTTTTTTTGTTGAACTGTCTCTAACTAACTCCGATCAGTATATTGCTTTAGAGTTGATTAGACCCAGTTCAAGAAAAACGTAATTCAGAATTCAATGTGCTCGTACTAGCAGTTTTTCGCAACTATATCGGAAACTATGCATATCCCCCCGTTATATGTATAAAAAAAAGTTGCTAAAAATTTCGAGTTTTACAACATATCCAAAAATCATCCAAATTGGTAGGTAGGTAGCTTTTCTACAGTTTCACCAAAATTTGGAAGCAGATAAATAAAATATTAAAAAGTCAAATAACCGGTTTTTTTTCGTACAAACGTTTACACATGGTTATTACAAATGATTCATCGGGTTTTAAAAAACGCTATTTCACAAAGTAGGTATTACACATCAAATAATGAATGATACATGATAAGACATAGTAATTGTCTAAGTTTTAGTCATACCATTACAAATATTCAATATGTGCTTCCCTCCTCACACGTCTATACGGTAGCTATGTAGTTTTGCCTAGAGAGTGTAAATTTATCGACTTTTTCAATTACCGGTACTTCGGTAAAATTTCCAATCAAAATCAGTTTACCGGTAATTTACTGATATTTTTTAAGGTATTCAAAATATAAAAGTAAATATTACTAAAAAAACATGTTATTGAAATCCAATCGAGCATTATAAAAAATACAACATAACTGTATACATACATCATACTGCAGCGCGGTAGATCATCGCATCAATACTTCACAATAGTTCTCGTTACCGTTTTTGTCCGTAATTGTTGACATCGCGCGGATTAACGGTCTCGTGTAGATAATATCCACCACGTTATCAGGAAGTACGTTCGTTATTCGAAGTGTTTTATCGACCTTTCATTAATTCGTGATCCACGACTTGTATCAGAATTATTGACAACAAGCTTACAGAACTTTCGGAATCAAAATTACTTAGAATTACTTGCGTGGCGCAAGTATAAAACGCATATAAGTACGCACCATATATAAAAAATGGCGAATTACCGGTAAAAAATTGGGGATAAGTATCTTTATTAGTATTTAACCAGAATCACAATACCTAGTTCTGTCTACACATGTTGTAGCACTTCCCCAGTGATAATCATCAAAGCAACGTTAATGCCGTCCCGGAGCTCATCCAATGTATGCAGACGCGAATTTTTAAATTTGAGATGTTCACTTTCGGAACGTTATCAGCACAAACGCGTGCAATCCACAGCTTGGAAATTATAGGACTTAAAAATCTGATGAATTATTAGTAATAGCCTTATATATTATACATTGCAAAACCAACTTAAAAGTAACACAAATCTTATTCTTATAAAGTGTTTGCCTCGCTAAAATAACGACCTGCATTTCTAATCATTTCCAAATGAATGTTGGGCATCTTATTGATCGATTTCTTAAAATATTCTTTATCTAAATTTTCCTATTCTGTTATAGATGCTCCCAGAGTTGCGTGGCACACGTGAAAATAATAAATGACGCACACATTCAAAATTCGACGAAGTAAAAATTTTTTCAAAGTATGATTAAAAAAAGACATTTTTTCTGCTAAGTGGTCAAAGTATGCAATTACCTTTTTTTATAGACGGTTACTTTCAAGATATTAGCAAAGGATTATTTGTTTAACTACAAAATATAAGTGCTTCCAAGTTTTTGAACGGTAGTGTATGTACAATAAAAATAAATGTGTAATACACATTGACAAATTTTTTACTCATAATTTCTGGTATAGAATACGCTCAAAAATATGAAACGAACCTTTAATACGTTAAATTATTGTATATATTGATGAGAAACATAATTGACAGTACACTTGATACTATTTAAATTTCGTGTGTATTTGCGAGTTCGAACGGTTGAAACAACATTACGATTGCTATTCACCATAAAAAATATTGGTTCATTCATTGAATTCATCATGTAATTTTAGATGTCTAAAGCAGCTGGTTATTTCCCAATAAACACTATTATAGAAACCAATCGAATAACTTCCTCTTCGAAAACCGGAAATTGTCAACTCTGAAGTCGGGTTCAGGTGATCCTGTGGCCGATCAATCATACACGGCCGATGTAATAATAATACGAACGCTAGTTACATTTATGCGAGAAGAATGTCGCTAGTTTAGAATAAAACTGACTAATGAAGTCACCAGAGACTGTAATTAGAAACTTTACACTGCAGAAGAAATTGATTAGCCACGGTTTCAATTTTGCAAACATTAAGCCACATTTGTCGATAAAATTAAATCGTTATCATGGGCTTCCAGCGGCGAAAGTTTCGCTTTAAAATCCACGATTGCCAATTTCAAAGCGGAAATGACTTTGATCGGAAGGCTTTTCGCACTTAGTGTGCTTCAAAGTTAAAGTGAATGAACCAAAGTACATTTGTTTGAAATTCGACTAAGTCGTTCGCGCACCGACGCGGGGCCGAGGTTTCCCGAGTTTTGACGAAGTCTCGCGAGATTCCGTCGCACTCCTCGTTCCGAGAAATATTACACGAATTCGCCGAAATCAAAATGTGTATTCGTCTTTTTACGTTACACATAATTTTCCTACATTTATGCTTCATTCATTAATCTCTTTAAATAGCAAACGTCAGATGATAAAAAGTATGATTTTATTTGTTACGTCTTTTTTATTTGCTATTATACACAGTTTCCTGGAATGCATACCGACTTGCTTGTTCGAAGGTTCGTAGTACAAGCGCGGCGCGTAGCCAACGCTACCGCGGGAGCTCCATCGGCAGACTCGCGCTCTGATTGGTCGGGGTTTTCCGTTAATATCTCGTTAACGAAGCCTCAGAGAACATTTTTACTAAGGAAAAAGTTGTTCCAAATCACACCCCGAGTGTCCCATTTCCTCCATATTTTGAGAAATTTGTTTCAATAAGAAAAGTGCCTGAATGTCACGGAGAAGTGCATTACAAATGAAAAATTATTTTAATTACCTAGCACGTAGACAATAACTTCATTGAGCTATGATCCGGCTAATTTTTCTATATTTAACACCTTCAAGTACACGATTAAATGTAGGTACAAATAATTCAAGGCAATTCAATCTAAGATATCGTAAATACCACTATGGTGAATTAGATTTAAGAAATTTCGAAAAAATAAATTTCAAGAAACCGAAAACGCATAGGAAGATAGAATTTCGTATAAGCGACGAGTTAATTTGTCTTCCCCGGTCAATAAGTCAAAACTCAATCTATTTTCCTTACATTCAATTTTATCAAAGAATATTTTTTTCGACAGTAAAACACCGTTGACAATGACCTTTGACGAACGTTCACGGTCTAACTTTTTAATAATTTCAATTTATAAGATACTCGTTACTGAAACAATTCGCTGGAGTACGGTACCGTTGCGGTTCTAAGTGTTTGCCATTAAGGGGTCATGCTGAGTAGGAGGCCGAAAAAAGAGTGTTTTCTGGGAATTTTTTTCTCAAAAACTATAAGACCTTTTTCAAAAAATGTGTTTGTGTTTCAAAGATTACAGTTTCTCGATTATAAGGTGAGTTTTTTATTTAAAAATATTTATTAGCAAATAAATGGTGAGCGATCTCCCGGATGTCTCTTTACAAAATGTGGTCTGCCGTGATCACTGTAACTTCGTAACGATTCATCTGAAATTAAAAGTTCAGTATGATTTATGTAATGGAAGAACAAATTTTGTTCTTGGACGTGGGGTTTTTCGAAATATTGATTAGGAACAAAATGGTGGACATTTTCCTGAAAAAGTGCGATTTTCACCTAAAATGTCAGTGGTTTTTGGTCAATTAAAAAAAAAGTATGGAACGAAAAAAAAAATAAGGCGCAAAAGGTTTCACGTAAATCGACACAGTAGTTTTCGAGAAATATTGATCACCGATTTGAAAAATGTAGTTTCGAGAAAAACGCTTTTAAAGTTTCAAGTCAAGCTTACACTTATATAAAATGTTTATTTTTTAACGCCTGTAACTCTGTCATTTTTAATTGGATTACCTTGAAACTTGCCTAGAATATTTTGGAGATGTTGTACTTGAAGAAAATGTAGAAAGTGAAAAATCGATTTTTGGAAAATTTCTGACTGAGCATGACCCCTTAAAACAAAAATTAATTGCGGCCCGTTGCTTCATGGTTGTAATCGTGACAACGTATAAAATCAAGCAACTTTTAACAACATAGTACTAATGAACAAATGAACATCGGGAAACACGAAAATTATAGAGCACTAAGAAAGGTCTAAATTATTTAGTATCATCTCGATTTCAGAGATGGGACTAATCTGTAAAAAAATCAGTCTGGGAACTTTTTGAACGTACCGTGTACAGTGCTGTAATCTGTTTTTTGTCACTTTGCTTTTTTATTGAGATATGAGGCGAAAAGATATTAATACAAAAATATGCTCTAAAAAAGTAACTGTCATTTTTAATTAGACTACCTTGAAACTTACACAGAATATTCTCGAGATGTTGTGCTTCAAGAAAATGTAGAGAGTGAAAAATTGAATTTTTGAAAATTTCTGACTAAGCAGGACCCCTTAAGACGGGGCCAATCTATTTATTTAATTCATTGTCTTATAAAATTACCCGCGAAATATCGGCCAACGAGGTTTACCGTTTCTTCGTCGCACGTTAAATATTCAATTCAATCCCGACGAATCACGAGAGCTTAGCGTTGAATGTTGAATCTATTGAAACGGTCGAAATCAACGAGACAGAATGTCATTAAAAACGAAAGCACAAGAAGAGCAAAAGCGCTTTGATGGGATTAAACGAACGTTGCAAATATGCAGGGCAATAATTTAAAGAAGAATGTGAAAAGCCGCTCCCTTTCACCCTCCCCACGGGTGCTTTTGCTGTGCATTTCGTCGTGAAATCGCAGGTATGGACACGGACGTTGATCCTCGCGTCATAGAACGCGACTGAAACGACAATTCTTTGGGGTTCTCGTTAAATCCGGCTAATCTTACGAGCCCTGGCCTGTAAACGAGCCTCGACAGCCGGAAAAATCGGAAACCGGAAAAAACAGAGGGCGATCGCCAGTTCTTATTTAACGAATCGATTTTACCGTGTGTACGCTATGAACGACAGCCTCGCGCTTGATGAAGGAAGTTTCTTCGGAAGTAAAGTCGTTATAAGGAAGCCAATCTCGGGGTTTTTTCTGAGAAACGAGTTGTGCGGAAACTTACGTTACTCTATGGTAATTCCTAACGTTTTAGCTATCGCACCTGGCAATGAAATGACAAGTTTTCTGTTCACGGGGACACTTTTTGTCTTTGATAGTTCACTTCATCCAGACATGTAAATAATACTACTAAATTTTCGATTTTACATTCAACAACAGGAAATCCAAGATGACGAACGTTGTTTCAACCAAATAAAGGAAAATTTGACGTACATTCTACATGAACAAATAAGATGCACCGTATTGTATTAAGTGTATCAACAAATAATCCACTGTTTCTTAAAAACATCTGTATTCACTTCTAAGAGAGTCAAGGATCTATATTATTTTGGATGTATTTGTAACACTTTTCCAGCATCTTATACCACCTTTTTTCTCAGCGGAGAGTCGAGAAATTGTCGACTTAAAATATATCGTTTCAGAATTTAAAAACTTGGTAGATCATATGCAGGTACGTCTAGCGCGATGAATTATATTACGTTGACACAAAACTCAAGGAAAAGTGAATGAAGCAACTTATTAAGGTCGCCCAGTCATCAATTACAAATTTAAATTTTCCAAATACTTAAAACAGGGGAGGCAGCTCCGACGACCTTGACATATGTTGTCAAGGTCACCCTCCTCAGTGACCTTCAGAAGATATTTAGCTTTTTAAAAAGTTATAAGCAAAAATTGTTTGCAAAACGTAGCTGTTATTTTGAGTATTGAAGGGCTCAAATGTCCTTGACCTTGAGATACATTGTGAATGATACCTTCCGGAGAAATTTCACAATATAAAGGTGTATGATCCGGCTAATTCCCATAATTTAAATCTTACCTAAGTACTATAAACATTTCATTATTAACACATCTGCTTCTTTAAGGGATCCCGTGGGGGGACTCCGCCCTTTCCCCTGCACCCCCCCGCCCCCGAGAAAATCTAGCTTTAATCTGATCCAACTTCATTTCTGATTAAATTAAAATGAGATTTGGATTGGGTTAGAGCTAGATCTTTTCTTGGGGGGGGGGCGTGCAGGGGGAGGGGCGAAGCCCACATGTTTCATAAACATTTCCCATATACTTAACAACTTTATCCCAGCTCACGCCATTATCTAAGGAAGCAGACATTCTAACAATATAGTGTTTATTGTTACGAATCAGGGTCGCGAGCAATGCGAAAGGCCGGTGGAGTAGATTTTCTAAGGAATATGGTTTATCAGTTTTTTAGTGCAGTGCGCGGACGAACCTGATGCGAAATCAGGGAGCCGCAGGAAATGTTAGTTAAGCCTCGTAACTCGTTTGATAATTTACATACAACTCGAGCGGTAAAGTTGTATCGTGTGGGAAAGGTCAACTACAATTATAATGTTTACCAAACTAATGAATTTTAAAAATAAAATTACTCACGTATATTAAAGAATATTATTTGGATAATATACAATCAGTCTTTGGTATAGGTATGTGTAGTGTAGAGTAGTCGCGGTAAAGTATTAAGTGTAATATTACTGGTTAGATGCTCGCTGTTAACGCACTCGCAATGCAGGGAGTAACAACAGTTTTTAAAAGATTACTAAATAGACCTTCAACCGAACTCGCGGATTCTATAAGGTTAACTGATTATTCGAAAGGGAACTTAAACCCGATCTCACTGGATACAACCGACTCTTTACCGGATATAATACGTCGTGACTCTACAAGTGACTGTACTATTCTGGCCCTCGAGGGTTAAAGTCAGAAAGTTTATATAGTCCAAAAACTGGGGGGGTTTCATTAGAATTTCTCTATAAGGAAATCTTAACGGTCGCGAGTGAATTATGATACTGTCTCTAGGTTGCTATCCAGTTGGCCGAGATTACGCATCCCTATTACTTGAGGAATAAACAGACGGAGTTTTAGTGCGTTTTCGGTTGCCAGGCGCGCGGTAGACTTATAATATACTTGAAACTGAAATTATACTCCATACATAACATTATATTAGGTAAAATTTAAATTATGAAGTTAAACATACACTTTTATATTGTAAAAGTTATTTGTTAATAACTTTGTAACAAATAAAGAGCGATGGCAAAAACCTGCTGAGGAAAGTGACGTTGATAACATATGTCAAGGTCAAGGTCACCGGAGCGGCTTCCCCTATTCTAAATATTTATCTTAACTTTTACTATAATTCCATATATCATTTTATAGAGTACAGATCATTATGAAATTCCTCCTGTCGTTGGTGGTAATATTATGCGATTAAATCACTGCTTCTATTACTTCAGTTATCTTCATGAAACTTCTGTTCAAAGTAAATTAAATAAATATATTGACACTTTTGTTCAAATTAAATTAATATACAGGGTGTAACAAAAATGTTGCAGGTCCCAGAAATGGGACACTCGTGAGGCGATTTGGAACAAATTTTTCCTTAGCAAAAATGTTATCCGAGACTTCGTTGACGAGATATTAAAGAAATGCTCCGTCCAATCAGAGCGCGAGTCTGCCGGCCGAGTTCCCGCGGTAACGTTGGCTATGCACTGCGATTGGTAGCCAACGTTACCGCGGGAACTCGGCCGGCACACTCGCGCTCTGATTGGTTGGGCTTTTTCGTTAAAATCTCGTTAACAAAGCCTCGGAAAACATTTTTGTTAAGGAAAAACTTGTTCCAAATCGCCTCACGAGTGTCTCATTTCTGGGACCTGCAACATTTTTCTGACACCCTGTATATATGTGCTACACACAAGAAGAAATGGTCAAATAAATTTTATTTATTTATGTGTACACTGACTATTTTCAACCGTACTGAAACAAAATGACGGAAAAAGGACTAAAACATCATGTCGTCTTGAATGTCATGTAACATGCCGCTCAGTCTTAGTTCCAGAAATATACGCAAAATTACTTTTAACACTATGTATACAAGGACAACCAACTTTAACCAACTCCAATCAGTATAATGTTTTGAAAATAAACAACACAGAATATGCAAATAATAATATTTATTAGTACTGAGTATGTTGACCTTGACAACATATTTCAAGGTGATTGAAATCAGTGATGTGGCCCCTACTCCAAATAATTATCCAAAAAAAGCTACTAACATCAAATTATCACTGCTCCCCTCCTCGCGAAAATAAAACATTAACTTTTATCTGAAACATTTTACGGTATTATTAACGGTTTCGAATATATCTATCCTATTCCAGGGGATAGATTTAAATGACTCACCCTGTATATACATGATAATGGCATGGGTGAGAGACGACTTGAAAAATTGACAAAAGATTCAACAAAACAACGTATATTTGCGTTGAGTTTTACAAAATTAAGTAATGTAGTTCGGAGGTATGTCACTGAGAATCTGACTTTCTCTTTTCAAGCAATGTTGTATGGAATCGGATACGTTTGTTAATGTAGGAGAAGTGAACATTTTGGAAGGAAAATTAAGTGTGGCTAGTGTGTAATTGGTTTTATTTGTTTAACACATCTGTTGTAAGGAATCGTGGGGGGAGTAAGGAAGTGGGTGGAGTGTGGTTGTTAATGAAAGAGTGAAAGTATGAAAAGTGATGGAAAGAAAAGTAAGCGTGAAAACGTTTCACGAGACTCCTGATTTGCAACTCTTTTTCGCTATGAATTTCTGGCGATGAAGATTTGGCAGGTAGATGTGTGTTTTAATATGTACTTCTAAATCCAGGGTTTTATCTTTAGGCACGTAGTTACAATTAAGCCATAGGTTTCTCGGATTGAATGCCACATTGTTGAATGATTAACTTATGCGACCGTATAGGCGCCAAGAGTAATGAAGGGGTTAATAAATTAGGTTGTGTAAAGTTGCCGTTGCAGCAGCCCATATAGATTGTTGGATTTTCAATATTTGCCTTTCTTTTATTTATTATTCTTCTATTAGCCAATCTTTCAATTTTTCGCGCCCTCCAACTAATTTTCAACAAAGGTTAATTCCAAGAATTCAGGAACAATGTATAAGGATAAGCAAGAAAGCTTCCTTTTTCGTCTTCCTGTCTCACTTGAATGTGAGACACCTACATCAACTAGTATACCAATTAGCCATAACGGAATAACAGTTTTGTTACATTTTATCCAATAGAGAAGAGTCTCCCTTATTCTCAGTTTTTTTCATCATCACATCCAACTAGAATTAATGGTCGAAATTCAACCATCGAATATTCAAGCTCTGTAAACAGATCCGCGTGATTTTCCGTTACCCTCGTTATTACTTCTTTATTCTTAATAAACCGTTATTTGTTATCACAATATACTTTTTCTTCTATCGTTACTAACTACTCACACAAAGTTTATTCAGTGTCTGTGGCTGTTGAACACTAAGGCAATCGAGCTAAGGACTTTATGACTATATTTAATAAATATTGTATTAACTCCGTCTTGTACAAAATTAAGCCCCGTAACGAATTTTCTTTCCAACCGATGAAAAATTGATTCCGTCGACGTAGAAGGGCGCAAGGTGTGCGCGACGCGTAGACGTCGTCCGATGCACACGCGTGTCACGCTTCGCGTGGAAACCCGATGTTTCTCCGCTCGATGGAACGCGAATGCACGTGCATCGCTCGTTAACAGCGGCCCGGCAGCAGTCCTAAACTCATTTGCATAATTAGTGCGTGTCGGTTGCAGCGCCACGCGTGACTACGACTGTGGCCGGTCGGGGATCGAGCGAGATATTATCGCTGATACTACTGTGTGCAACGCGGTCGGGTCCGCCGCGCGCCGATATCACCGGACAACGCGCGCGGCCTCAGTTGCAACCTCTGCAGCTACATCGTTGCTCGTACGAACTTCAACGGCATTTCCCAACTTCCGGCCAGACCGTTTCTGCACGATGCCGCGCCAGATTTAACGATCCGTATAAGCGCCACGTAATTTTTCACTTCTGACACCCTTCCACCTCTCCCAGTTCGCCACTGTACAACCAAATTTTCCCCGGGGATCCTTTGATATGGACCCTGCTGATTCCAATTGAAAGTCTCATAATAAGAAAAATCTTTGTCAAATGTTTCGGTTTTTGTGATAACAATAGATTTTGGTAGCCCGACCGAGACTCACGACATAGTGGAAGCTATAGTATGAGAAGGGTTCTTTAGTAAGTATAGAAAGTATTCATAGACCGATCAATTTCAAACATAGCGGACAATCGCTGTTGATATATTTTCGTGAAACAACGAAGTCTATGTACACTATGTTTCAGAACTATAAAAGCGTCTGAAGCTTTTAGCTAACTATCTGGACCCCAGAACCAGAGTGTATTAAGTCACACTTTTCAAACTTTAAAGCAGAGCAAATTACCTGGTGCTAGAACCTTGGAACTTTGGAACCATTCGGTAAGAATTGAACAAGAAACAATCGCTAAAGATGTCTCGATATGTAGAAATTGTAAATGGACTTTACACTGTTTGGCTCGGGACAAGATATGGACTTAATATAATTTTTACACTATTATATTAAAAACTAAACGATTTAGAACGAAATAATTTTTACCATCGGTAGGAGTGAGAAATTTGATACAGGAAACATGTAAAATGTAATTTTTTTAAAAATTGACTTCATAAACTATCTCTCCATAGCGTCCAAATATATATTCGGTAATTATGCACAATAGGAGGCTCCTCACCAATTTGGATGACCTTCAAATATGTTGTTAAGGTCAAAATTCTGAACAACGTTTCCCTATACATGTATCCGCCGTTCGGTCTTCGTTTTGGAGATATTTGCAAAAAACTTTATTTAAACCGAGATTGCGACTGCAGTTCGTACTGTTCATAGGCGGCCGCCTAACGGCACTCAACATCCCATCACACACCACAGTTCCAACCACACCCCTAACATTCCATCCAATACAACACACACACGCGCGATGTGCTCTGGGGTCCAACAGACATTTTTCCTGTTTTTTTTTACATATTAATTATTAACTAAACTTTTATTTAGTGCAATGTTGCATGCGTGGTAAACACTCGGTGGTGGTAGGATATTGGGTGCGTGGCTAACACCGCCCGACAAATTCTGTACGTTTGAGTACACGCCCACGCTTTTACTTCATAACAAATACTGTAAATATTCACCCTCAATTTGAGAGGAAATCTTATAAGTAGCATTAAAAACAAATAAGTAGCATTTTATATACATAGTGATAAACATATTTTTTCAAATATCTCGAAAACTGAAAGAGACCGACTGTTATATGTATAGGAACAAGTTGTCCAGAATATATTTCAAGGTCACATAAATCGGAGCTGGCCCCCTTATTCTGTATAATTACCCTTTATTTCTTGAACTGTCTCTAACCAACACTGAATTACTTGTTCTCGAACTGTATCTGAATTAATTAGAGACAGTTCAAGAAACAAAGTATTCAGAGTTGGTTAGAGTTCAAGAAAAAATGTTTTGTTGTGTTTATAGCAGGCCTGTCCAACATGTGGCCCGCGGGTCCAAATCGAATCGTGCCCCTACCGGATTGCTCTTTCAACCGAGGGGAATGACCCCCCTCCATATCCACAAGAAGCCCGACGAGATACAGGCACGATAGCGTGTGCGCACGGTCTGACTGTCCCCACTTGCGACGCTCCCGAAATCCCTACCCGCACGTACCTCTTACCCCACGATCGCAACGCAGCGCAGGCGACTAGTGGGGAAGGGACTGCGTCACCTGGCGATGTGACCCACGGGCCACATGTTGGACAGGCCTGGTTTATAGAAACAGGAGATACGCCTTGGTCCCATGCTAACGCATACGCCTTACCTTACAATGTAATTTTTTGCTCGAAACTCAAGCTTCGACAGCTTGCCTTTGTAGAGTTCCGAATATAGAAAAGGACAAGCGATTGAAAAACAGAGAAAAAGCTTCTGGTTCCATTAGACTCGACTGCGTAGCCCGCCTGCGATGCTTCTGTGGCGGCACTACCTCCTAGATTCGCCATCAGAGGTCTACCGAGTTGACACCTTTCCCGCAACTACCTGAAGCGTTCCTCGTTCGTATATATACGTCCTTAACCGACTATCGTATATCCCCGCATCTAAGGCAGGATCTGCTAGGTAGCCTTACCGACGAGTCCACTAGTAGCAGGCCCAGGACGAAACACTCCCTCTCCTTTCCTTTTCACATTTTCTAGTCCACAGCTTGCCGCCAAACTCCCGTCGGCCAATGGCTACACTGTGGCTGTCTGCGACTCGCGTTATCTTACTCGGTCTCGGTATGTCTTGTACGCTCTTTGTCGTACCCGTTTTAGGCCAATCGAAGTGATCCAGTTAATTTGATTCGTCGACAGCTCTTTGGGTCCCACAGCCAAGCCCCATACTCCCCTGTTGCATCCCCCGTGTTGTATCGACTTGCAACAGTCGCTCGCGGTGAGCCAGAATACAGGATACGAAGGACAGCGAATGCAAAAGAAAGAGAGGTCAGAGTCGAGGTAGCCGAGGTTGGTCTCACCGACACGCGCAGACCTGTCTTTCTTTTCCATTCCCTGTCCTTCGTATCTCGTATTCTGGCTCAACTGCGAGCGACGACTCGGTTAATGCACAGGCTGGCTATAGCGCTATAGCACACAGGGAATCACGTCGCACAGTTCGTTTCTTAAAACTCCGAATATCACTCGGAATATACAGTTTGATAACTTGACGCTCTGCCCGAAGATGACACGGGATAAACTGTTACATGATGGGTTAAAGACAGCGGTGGTGCGTTCAAATACTTTCGTGACCAACTGTATATGTATACCTACGTACGCGTTTATTTCTTTTCCTTCCGACATTCAATATTGTACCATTTTAAATCTTTCTGACACCTTTGTACACAATAAACAAAGACTCCAACGTTTCTTTATGTTTGTACTTTATCGAAAACATGAATAAAAGAATATGAACTTTTAACACCTTCTACATAAGTAAATATGTTCCAAATTGTACCGTGTTTGGTATCGTTTGAATCGGAATAATCTCACCAATATGTTAATAAAAGTTCCATTAACAAAGAACCAAAAAGAAAAAAGTTTCATCATTACATTAGTGTCGCGCCACCCGATACCCGGGCATGTAATCTTTTCTTAATCTTCCCTCGTTCAGCTGTCGGCTCGTGAAAGGGAAGCCGCCGCGGCGGGCCGTGCAAAAAATTAAGCGCTTGACAAATTCCACGGCCTCCTTCCCCAATGGTGGGGATGCCGATGTAGGATTCATCGAGTCGGTCTCGTGTTGCATTTAACACGGGATTACTGTAATAGTAACAGCAGTTTTTCGCGGATATCTCGAAAACTAAAACCGAGCGGCGGTTACATGTAAAGGGAAAAGTTGTTCAAAATATTGACCGTGACAAAATATTTCAAAGTCATCCAAATTGGTGAGGAATCCTCTATTGTGCATATATACTATACTTTGATTGTGAAACAATAACAAAAGTTTCATATGCACAAATGTATAGTGTTTCTCTTTGTAGTAAAATACATATTACTTTTCAATATACTTCAATACACGATATACTTGTTTCGATTGAATTTTAAGTGCAAAATACAGGAATTAAAAATTTCAAAATGGTTTTATTAATTATGAGATGTACTGCGTTCTCAGATGCCTCTCGAATTAATATTATGCAAGAAGGAATCAGATACTTGCATAGTTTGCAAAATTAAGAACGAAACAATGAAAAATCGACAGAAATAGACGAGCAATATGTATTCGTCCAATAATAATCCATTGGTGTATTTATATTCTTATTTGCGAATTCCAATCTTTTCTTCCTATCGGCCTCGATTACAAAACATTTTTTACTGGTCCCTCTGCCATGTTACCCTTGGTTCCGTAGAAACTTACGTACACCACCACCAAATAAATGAAAATTCAACTCATTTTTTCGATGTTCGACAACTTTTAATGCACTTATCTTTGGATTTTGCTTTATCATTTGGATAATAGTTCACCTATTATACTGATTCATTTTCTGTGGACATCCACTTCTTCAGCTACTTTTTAGCTTTTTACACACCTACCTTCGTGTGGTGGACCGAGGTCTACTTACAATACGAAAAACCTCTGATAAACTTTTACACTAGCAATTTATCATTGGTATTTCTTCCCATTATGCAATAATAATTTTGACCACTACTGATGCCGATAAAGTTTTCAAACACATTGGTACTGTGGAAACGGGAGAGTAAACGACACCACGTCGGTTTTCGGATGTTCTTTATTTGATAATTCTCGAGGACTGTCGTTGTTGCTCGTGCAACACTCGAGATCGGACTGCCTTTTGTATGCCTTCGGAACATCTAACGAGAACGTTCTCGATTATTCGAAACTGTATACAGACGACGGTCCTTGCCGTCCCGAAAACTTTCGCCCGAGTGGTCGAAACGCGCCTTATCGCGGCGCGCGGATTGACACATTCGCCGGTACGTCGACCAGGCGCGGCAACACGTCATATGAGGCGTCATGCTCGTTCACGTGCCGCCACAGTATTGTTAATTAGAGATGGCGTGAACTGCTACTTGTGAATCACGAGTGACTCGATCACGTTCGTTCCCAATCACGGTGATTTTTCACAGTGATTCGTGATTTTTCGTGATCGTTTCTGATTGGTAGGGAAACCTAACAGTTCTTTACACACGACACATAACCTGTATATTTTATATTAACGACTGTGAATAATTAGAAACAATGAAGAATAATGAATAAATTAATGATTATAAATTATAATCTACATGTTACGTAGCAAATCATTCTTTTAGAATTTCTTGTTCTTTCTATTAATTTTTAAAAACGTAAATAGTAATGTAATTCATCGTAAAACCATATTGAATACGTTTTTCTATTTAAAGATCAAGGACTTACGATCGCAGTGAGCAAATTCACTCGAGACAAAAAAAATCGCAATCACGGTCGTGAATGAAGTTAAATCACGACCGTGATCGTGATTCGGTGATCACTGTGATAAACCACAGTTAGTGAGTTTGCATGCCATCTCTACTGTTAATCACCGTTAGGAAGCGATTGTTAGAAATTTCAACGCAAGCGTCGTATAAACACGACCGAATGCCCAGATAGCTGCTGCACTGTTTACGTTAAGGCGAGCGCAGTAACGGGGCTCGACAGCACGACGCCTGGGATATCGTAAATTAGCCACGGACCCTTGAGGAGTTTTCCGTGGATGACGACGAAGGGACCTCCCGGTCGAGGAGGGTCATTCTTGTATCTGCAGTCGTTTGACACGCACTGTTCGAGACGACGTAGCAAATATACAGGGTGTCCCAAAAATGTCCTCCGACCCGGAAATGTGGCACTCGGGGGGTG
>NW_015373911.1:112755-145241 GCF_001272555.1 Dufourea novaeangliae | reverse complement strand
TACAATAACTTCTCGTTTATTTTCTGTTACATTACCTTTTCGTTCACACGTTATTTGAAAAGGAAATTAACAAATTCGTACAAAGGAATTTACTAAAATGTAAATGTGCATTCGTCTTTTTACGTTACACATAATTTGCCTACATTTACGTTTCATTCACTAATCTCGTTAAATAACAAAAGACAGATGATAAAAAGTATGATTTTATTTGTTACGTCTTGTTTATTTGCTATTATTATACGCGGTTTCCTGCGATGCATGGTAACCTACTTGTTCGGAGTTTCGTAGTACAAGCGTAGCGCGTAGCCACCGCTAGCGCGGGAACTCGGCTGGCAAACTCGCGCTCTGATTGGTCGCGGTTTTTCGTTAATATCTCGTAAACGAAGCCTCAGTTTAAATTTTGGCTAAGGAAAAAGTTGTTCCAATTCACCCCCCGAGTGCCACATTTCCGGGTCGGAGGACATTTTTGGGACACCCTGTATATTCGGTTATACCATCATTGTTTGCGCGAGTTTTCTTGGCTCCTTAATTTTCAATCGTTTTTTACACGATCATGTCATGTTTATCTTATAAACTATTGTGTAACCCATATGAAGTATGAATTTTACGAATAGGTACTTATTACTTGACTATATCTGTAGGATTTTGTAATGTTTTTTGTTAGTTTCGCAAACTATGCGAATACCTGATTTCTTTTTGCACGGTATCTGTTCTACAAGTCTCTAAAAATATGAACAAAATTATTGTTCTATGTATACTTTCAACGCCCACTGTACACCGACGAGCAAACTCTGTGACGTAGAGGAAGGACCTTTTACCATTTGGTTTCGGGAATTATTGAAATTTATGTCAAATTAACATTCAATTTAACATTTATTTCACTAATTGGAATAAGTTTACCAAGTGGTAGGAGGTCATTCTCCTAATTTACGTCCTAATTTATTGTGAATATTTGAAACAGAAAATTGAAATCGATTGAACAAAAATTAAAGATGTAGGACTATTTTTTCACTCTCCTCGAAAACAAAAAATTGACAGAGTTTGTTTTTGTGACGAGCCCCTCCATTTCGCGATGACATTTAAGGTATTTGGCCCGTTACGAAAGTATTGTCGTTGTTTATTCAATTAGGGTCACCGAAAATTTTGCGATGTGAAGAGGAACGGCTGCATCTATAGAATGTACGATCGAACCGCACCCCCATCGTCGCCGATGTTCGCGGCGTTATGTTTTCGCTGCAATTACTCGGTATGTCGGGAGATGGTGGTCGAATTGCCCCCCCCCCCCCTCTAGCCCCCTCACCTTGAACGAAGGCATATCATGGAATAATGAAAAAAAAAAAAGGAAACCGCGAACGAGAGAAATCAGTTCTGAGGTTAGATAATCGAATGTGCACCGGAGCTATTGTTTGTTGATCGCCAAACAAGCCATGCTTATCTTCGATATTCGATATCCTTGGTTTCTTGTATTCCATTTAATTACGACAGATGATCGGAAACTAAAGTTCCCCCGATCATAGTTCCTTGCATTCTGGGGCAAATTCAGTCTTCATGTATGTATGTAGGTATACACTGCTTATGAATCAACGTATTTTGACAATACGACCCATGACATTGACATGAGCGGTTGCTTGTCTAGAACACAGTCTAATAGGTGATACGACTTGAAGCATGGCCCCACATGGAAATTCGTTGTGATTCGGCTTTCATGAGCAGAACAAGCGTTGCTAATCGATATTGGTTGTAACCGTATTTTTATAATTTCTTATTAGAAGTGACAAATTTAATCCGAATTTGTAGGGCGGTTACTCTACTTCCCACGTATCCGCGATTTAAGGACACCGATACCGTAGAAAGGAAGGATTCACACCTCCGGGCACGGAAAAACGGAGAGATAGATAGGTTCGTTTCAAAGAATTGCAAACAATGTCTGGTAAAATCGATACTATATTCTGATTGTTTAGTGACTCGAATACAACTCGCATTTCTATTATCGTAAAATGCCGTTGTACAATAATAATCGCTCTGTCCACTCATGCCTTACACACGCTCAATCACACAGAACACGCGCTCATTGCCACAGTTTCGAATGAGAGCTCTGTTTATCGGTGCTAAGTAAAAGTGCACTAATGTCTGTCGCAGCAACCGATGGTTCTGCCGATGAAATCGGAAGAATTTCTTGGATGGAGACGCGTACTAAACCTTAATTAATCCGCGGTACAAAATACTGCGGCAAAAAACACGTATTTGTAGGCTCAATACCGTTTTCCAACATCGGTAGAAGAACTTTGTGTTCGAAAGTTCTTTGTCAGTTCGAAATTGTGAAGGTCATTCGTTACTCGAAGAACGATTCGAAATTATAGCAATTTCGCAACTGCAAGAAAATTTCAGTATAATAATCGTTCTGAAGTTACTACTTGACCGTATTTTGAATTTACTGTTATGCCGCGGCTCTTCAGTTAAATACGGGTTCGGGAACGTGAAGACTCCTCGTAGGAATCGACGGTGTTTCCGAGGGAATGTGGTCCGGGATCCGAATACAGAGGCTCAAGGGCCAGAGACAAAAGTCGAGAATTGGGTGCATCACATATATGTATATATTTCGTTATAAGCAAACGTTACAGCGGCACGCCGTGTTTTGACAGAATCGAATAAGAAGAAAGGGCTCTCGCGACGATTGCACGGTGGTTTTAATATTCGGAGCTTAATATGTGTTCGCGTGGCTGGCGACATGGGTGGGTCGCGTAAGGCCCGCAGGATATTGATGCCGGGTGCAACCTGGCCATGGAAGATTCCATGATCTACATAGGCATCGAACGCGATCGGGCGATCGGAAATTGACGCAGCGGTATTTGGCATTTCAGGGCCGCCCATTACATATACATATACAGTGAGTGTAAAACGTATTCGTACACCCTTTAAAACGGAACAACTCTTTTAAAATTAGTCCAAATAACTTGAGTTTTTTTGAGAAGTTAGAGACGTTAATTTACTAAATGATGTGAAAAAAGACCAATTGCAACTTTTTCAAATTTTTTTTTCACATCATTTAGTAAATTAATGTCTCTAACTTCACAAAAAAACTCAAGTTATTTGGACCAATTTTAAAAGAATTATTCCGTTTTAAAAGGTGTACGAATACTTTTTACACCCACTGTACATATATTTTCAATTATCAAAATCTTAATGTTTCGAATCGAATTATTCTTGGTGTTCGGTTCACCGCACGCTCCTCATACGAAAATTTCACTGTCTTAATTTCATAAAAATAAATCGAAAAAACGAAATAAAATTTATTTGTTCGAGACCTTGTTTTCGATAAAATCGAGTTTGAATGTCTATTGACTACCCCTGCAATAAATATATGTATAGAACACCGGACCTTAGTCCATTGGACTTTCATTTGTGGGGTCATGTCAAAGAAACAATGTTCGTAAAAAGCAGTATAGATCTTTTGCAGATCGATTAAAAAATAAAACACTCGAACACCGTGGCATTGGTCCATGACTCTCTGACTCGAAGAGCAAGGATTAGTATGCGTCAACAAGGATGTCACTTTCAACAGTTCATTGAGTAATGTACGTGTAAAAGAATAAAACTGTTAATAAATGTTATTAAAGGAACGTTATAAGTACGTATCATGACCTCGACACTGCTTATTATTAGGAAGACCCCTAAGCCTGAAAATAGTTCAGTACACGCATATTCGATAAATTTTCAAACTCGATTTTCTCGAAAACAAGGCCACGAACAAACGAATTTTACACTGTTTTTTCAGCATACTTTCACGTAGTATCGTCCCTTCCCCGATTACTATATCACGTGTACTGCTACACCCTGTATAAGAAAAGTAGTCACCAGTATGAAGTTCAACAATGATAGTTTAATTTGGCAGAACAGTGAAGCATAATTACTTTCTGACCTCCTATGTAATGAAAGTCGTTTATTGTTATTTTCAAACGAGGAATATATGAAAGAAAAGTTTCAGACCAACTCTCGTGCATCTATTCGCCAGGCTGAAAAGAGGGCAACCGGTTGCTCGTTAAACCACTGAAAGGAGAAACCCTCTTGAGGAATCCGAGGGTCTCCGTCGGATATTAATTTCCCAAACTGATACGATACGGTCGGTAAACTTTTATGCCGGGCTGTTAATAAAGTTTTCTTTCAATTACGCGAGTAGCGAGGAAATCGCGGCGGATCCTGTTCCTGCGGCAGTTTTCTTTACCGAATAATGTTTGTCTTGCCTACGGATGTCTGGTATCGCTGCCCGATGCTATTATTATTTCTTCACGGAACATTCAGCAGAACGCGCGCGACCGACCTTGGTGGTTGAGAGGAGAGTCAGGCTCCTGTCGATTTTCCTTCACCCTCTCCGCTGCCGTCGAAATTTCACGTCGAGCTTCAAGGACCACGAATTGTATCCAACTGCGAACGATATCCCGAATTATAATGCCCACAGCTCCAGCACACGTCGTAGCGAACGCATTTGCCTCCGTATCCAGTTTCCACCTCTACATCCCGTCTTCTCAACTCGTGCTTCTGGTTTTTCTCTTCAACGTGCTCGCACAGACGCACACTTCACCAGCCTGACAATCGTTGGTTATTGATTCACTTAGGGGGGGGGGGGGGGGGGAGGGGGGCGCCGGAATTATGAACAGACGCGTTTTCTTTGTCCCATGGTGGGCGTTTAATCAAGTCTCACAGAAAACAGGATCGTACTGAGGCATTGTCTCATGGCAATTAATCGATGAATACGGGAAATTTAATTAAACGTAAACAGCTGATCGCGGGACTGGATTAACGGAATTTGGACGATCGGAGCAACTGAATTTCACTGAAGTGTTGGGTTTGTTAAAGTGATAATTGCAAATTTTGTTCCATTAGTTTCAATTTGTAACTTCTAGAGTATGAATGCTTAGAGAAATGGCGTATACTTCTAGACTGTACTGAAAAAATTAAATACAACTGGAGATTGATGTCTTCCATCGAGACTTCTCGAAGAATGAAATAAAATAAAAAAAACTTTCATTATAAATGTTAATGAACACGTAGTACATGGCTGGTAAACATGATATTTAACTTGTATGGAATTGTATGGAATCAAAATATTGGCACGCAATTTCCTGTGGCTATAGAAAGCGAATTGAAATTATCCACTGAAGTACTGTAACGTATACAATATGTCTGAAAAATAACGGAATTGACTATTGTATATTAATTCACGCACTAATCATATTTTGTACAATCGTTTATTTTATTCAAAGTATGTTCTTTCGGCATTAATAGAACGTTTAGACACAGTCAACAAATGCGTGTATAAATTTCTGGAGATTCTGTGTTTTCAGAATGCCCTTAAGTATTCATGACCCTTAATTTTTTAAATAAATTAAAAAATATCAGTAAAAATTGTGGCGCCTTTAGTGTTCTCTTCACTTTGATCATTACTTAGACATATTTAAATATATATAGTATAATAACAATTTACATCATTTTGTTCGGGAGAACTAGAAAATTATTTCGTATCAAAAGCATCTGAATAACTGTTACTATAAAAGCACAAAGAATCTGCGAAGTTGAAAATATGTAATTTTTTTAAAACTTTATTTTTTCAAAAGCTGTACGTTCTTGGGAAAACCAATTTGCAGATTAGTCTTTTGCTCGTTACAAATCTGTCTCAAACGTATATTGAAGGTTACAAAAACGAAAAAAAGGTAAAATTCGTTGAACTGTATTATTAGACTACGGATTGTATGCGTTTGTAACATATACATAAGATGGTCTAAAATCCCATATAAGAAAAAATCTCATAATCATATTTAGCACTTGATAGCACACTGAATAATTTGAACAAATTTTTATTTGGTTTAAAATTTATATTTGCATAAACATCCACAGTCTATCGATTATGAACAAAACTACAAGCAGTTGGAAACACTAGTAATAATTAAAAACAGTAGTTAAATAGCATATGATCATCGGCACCAGTAGATTCAGTGAGTTTTAGAGAGACGCCTCCGTCGCATTCACAATCAATATCAGTAACATGATAGATGTTGAAAATGAAACTCAACGCAGGCAAGTTTCGTTCTAGATCTTCATTTAGATTTCACCATTATTGCAGTCATGCTTTGTTTTGGGTGTATCAATAAGTAATCCACCATTTTTCTAAATTACAAGGCGATATACACAGTTTATCGTAAAAATCTCTTTCCGACCATTTGCTGAGTAAGAATGGTGTAGAACATTGAAAAACTATTATACCTACAAATGAAGCACTATAAATCCACCGTTAATAATCACAGTTTCATAAAAATTAATACCGATTTCGTCAAGTATTGTTCCATTACTTACTGGTATACCCAATATAAGAAATTCTAGATTTTATCTTAAATAGCCAAACCGAAACAATTTTCACGCAAAAACTTCATGTGTCACTAAAATTGAAAAAAAGCACAATTTTCTGATTACCTTTCGAATTGTAGTCAGACCGGAATATTTGAAAATGCATCGATTCGTTTAATTAGACCAATTTAAATTCGTGCCCATGTCAATGTTTTGGCGTAATTGCACGAGTGTTCGACATCGACCATTTTTGTTTTTGTTTTTCAAATTGCAGTTCGTTATTGCTAAAACGTCCGAACTACAGGCGTCTCGACTTTTAGCGATCAAATGTAATTTAGACTCGATAAAAGCGCTTGGAACGTGTTTTAAAATTTTTATTCCCTTTTTTTCAAAGGAAAATATAGAGTCGAATAATGCTTCCAATGTTTGACGCGATTAGAGTGAGTTGTCCACAGGGAAATTAAGTGTCTGCGTCCACAGAAAAGTTTTCTGAATAAAAACAAGTTTTCCCCTTAAAGGGAAAGCTACCTCGCATGTCGAATTGACTGCTGTAATGTCAGTTGCTCAAAATTTATTCGTGTTCAGGAACGTCAAATTGACTATATAATTCGAAACGGTTCAATTTATTTGTTAAACAAATATTCTTAGGGCAGTATGAAAATGAAATATTGGAAACAATGAAGAGTAATAACAAATGTTAATATAACAAATCCAACAAAAACAAAAGGAAAATACCGCTATGAAACATGCAATAAATAAAAAATTATACGTTTTATTATTCGGTAGTAAGAAATTACTTTAATAAAAGTACAAATTCTGCCATAATGGACATACGATTGCACTGAACTATTACAAACAAACTAGCCTACGAACGTTTACGTAAATATAGATATTTATAGACTAGATTAAAAAAAACTGAAATCAGAGTTCGTGGAGCTTTGCAAGGATACTATCAAATTATAAATTGAACGAGGAATCTCGTAAGACTTTATTAAACATTTTATATTGTAAAGTTCTAGACAACCGTATATGCCATAAATGGTTAAAATTCGCAATCTAGTCATAGCTTAAAAAATGACTAATTGTAAGACATCCAAATGAATAATCTACTGTTTTATCGTAAATTTAACGATTTATCCCAAAAGAATCAAAAACGCATTCCTTAATAATATGATAAGAAGAGAAGAGTCATTTTACTTAACAAAATTTAATCTGTAAAATTATTAAATTGTCGTTGTCGTATATCTGTCGTAATATTTTTCAAATAAAATGGAGGGAAAAAGTTATTTTAATTAATCTACGCCTGTAAATCAATGTTTTCAAGAATAAATCATTATTTTAAATTTTCGTAATGTGAAGGTCATACACAACAACCGTACCTACAGCTCTAATCCGCGTCATATTGAAACTTATGCAAACATCGAGTTCTATTTACCACATGAATAAATCACTTTAGCTAATGTCACTATTAGAGACCACTTATGTGCATTTGGGATCATCCCCTCCCAGAAGTAAGGGAAACTTCTCGTCACTATTCGCGGGTCGACATTCTCTGAAGGCTCCTTCACCCGTAAACTGCCAGAGATCTTGATTGAAACATCTTCAAAACTAACCCCCTCAAAAGACGGAAACTAATGCCGGATACCAAAACGAGGGGCGAATTACGTATAAAGGGTACATAGAGAGCGAGATCTCTCTGGGCCGCGTTTACATTGATCCAAGAAAACTAGGAACAGAGTGATATCCGTAACGTGTTAGTTACAAGTTTGTAACAGGTTTAGTATAAGTAGATGTGTAATTTACGTACTGCTTCAAACAACCACAATGAAACTTGTATATATTACTAACTTTGTTTTATACACCATTTTGTACTTCAATTAACTTTTCAATGTATCAATGATATTGCGTAAAAAACAATTTAAAAAGAATATTTTATTAATAGTTATACACAATTATTAATTTTTCTGATTATTCAGTATTGTATACGTTAGGTTCAGATGCTCTTCTTTTTGTATTTTACATATCTAATCAATGTCTTCTACCCTTATTTAATATTACACTTTTCAGATTGTACAGATGAAGTTATTTATCTTATTAAGTCTAAACAAATTATTTATATCAAGATATCCATTTTAAGGAAGAGGAAACGTTACATTAAAATATTGTAGTAGATCATAATGCATATAATCTTATCCATATTATTAGCACGCGTCATAATGTCTGCAAATTATTGAAGCACAATTAAAAGAATTTTAGCATTGATTTGGAACGTTTTGAAACGAATTTTTCATTGATCCTAATTTTTGTATAAGGATTTACAAAAATGAAAATTTCCATAAACAATCTCCTTCTTCCGTCTTAAATTTATCAATTTCTTATTTATCCTAAATTTTCATAAAAGGGTCTATGGAAATTAAGATTTACATAAATAATCTCCATTTTTCTTTTACAAATTTATTCTTTTATATGAAATTTATAATTGACATCAATCTATTACATGTTTTGCGTTAGTAATAATGAACAGTTTCCATTAATTTCTTTGTTGATCTAGAATATCTCGACCCAGTAATTAGTTGATGGCCACGACATTAAAAGTACACCGACAAACAAAATGAAAAAATTGAGGCGTTGTTCCGTGAAATTAATTAAAACAGGAGACAATCCATGAAAATCAAAGTGTGCTCATCCCGATGTTACATGAGAAACGTTCACTGGTGTAATTAGCAGATAATTGACCATATTCTTACAAAGTAGTAATTAAATCTATACGATTCTCAAAAGTGCTTAACCCAAATTTGCATTTTATTACATATTCATGGGTTCGTCGCCTCAATCCGCAATAACCCGGGGGACTTTGGCCAGGAGCTTCTGGCGTGTGACGAAAAATAAATTTGCTAAGTTTGTGATCGGTGTCATTTATATGCGCAACACGGTACGGATAAAAAATTTTTTTAATAACATTTAAAACCACGGCAGGGTATAACCACGTCTCGAAACTTCTGAAAAAATTTGAGATAGTTGCATATTTTTTCATTTATATTGAAGTAGGGCCCATACCCAACATTTTTTAGTTTATTCCAAAGCATGTGCCAAATGAAAGACTCTTCTATCCGAAATTCTATACATATTATACATAACATGATTACTAAATTTTTGGCCATTAAGAAATCGATCACCATTCGTGTATGTAGTGTTTTAATCCTTTATAGTTTACATAGATGAATCAAAGTGCTGCTTACTTTCCCATCATAAAACAATGGGGGTATTTTGTTCAGATTGTAATGTAATGTAAATAAGAAGTTATTATTTAAAATTATTTACAAATATCCTACAAACATGCGACAAACTTTCTCGAATATCCTAGCAATGAACACAATAAGTTCCGTTTAATTAATGGTCCAGTAGTTGTTTATTAATATTTTCAACCTTTAAGTAGACACACAGGATCACAACGACTTCAATTTATTTATTTGGTTTTTCTTTCTTGTAAAAGTAATAGACATTAATTATCACACATCAAAGGTCACTGCGGAAGGACTGTGAAGTTAGCACCCCCAAATGCAAAATTTTATGAAAAACAAACAGTATTCGTTTATTCACGATTTGTCCACATTTGTCCAACCAAAATTTTCGTTTGTCCACCTTTCAAAATAAAGGTATGAACAAGTTAAGAATATGATATCAATACTCCCACGAACATTTTTCCTTCATTTCTAACTAGGATATGATTGTTCACTATACATATGTCCTCGTTTGTCCACCCCACATTTTGTTTGTCCACACAGCAGAATCGAATTATTAACAAAAAAACATAAATAATAAGATTTAATCACCCAGAGTATTTCTTACTTCATTTTCTCTAAAGTAAGCATTGGAATCGTTTGTCCACGATATGTCCACGTTTTTCCACCCATAAAAATCGTATTATTAACAAAAAAAACATATATAATAAGATATGACCGCTCTAAGCATTTCTTATTGCATTGCCTCTAAACTAAGCATTGGAATCGTTTGTCCACGATATGTCCACATATGTCCACCCAAAATTTTCGATTGTCCACCCTTCAAAAAAAACTTATTGTAGGAGATCTGATGGGACAGGCGGTCTGTGAAGACGTTTCTCCTAGTCTATTAGAATCCTAGAATTTTCTCGCAAACGGTAATTAGAGTCTTTAGCTACTTAAGGGGCTCCGCCGAGGAGCAACCCTGGCGTCTGGGGTAGGGGTCGCATACCGGCAGCTCCACTGACAAGTCTTGGTAGACGCTTCCCGAGACGAAACGCCATCTTTTTGATGTCGTCAGTGAGGCTGACGGTAGATGATCCCTACCCCAGACACCTGGGTTTCTTCCTCGGCAGAGTCCCTTAAGTAGCCAAAAACTCTAATTACCGCTTGCCAGAAAACTCGCCACCTTAGCGGCCGCTACCAAAAACCCAAGCGACTGGGAGAAATGTTTCCACAGACCGCCTGTTCCATCAGATCTCCTACAATAACTTTTTTTTGAAGGGTGGACAAATGAAAATTTTGGGTGGACCAACATGGACAAATCGTAAACAAATGAATACTGTTTGTTTTTAATAAAATTTTACATTTGGCGGTGCTAACTTCGCAGACCGCAATGCAGACCTTATACGTCCACTTGTGAATTTACCAGTGCGCTTACTTACGAGTTAATACTCAATGCAACCCTTCCATGTTTTATTCGTATACTTTAATATATTTCCAACGAAATTTTACGTATTTTGCAATTATAGGAAGGCAACCTCAACATATTCAAACGGTTATTATTTTCCACTAACCTAATAGTGTATAAAAATTTTATGTATTAAATGATCAATAAGATATCAATGGCATTGAAGGAATAACCTGTTTGATCTCTTCTATCAGTATATACGTAAGTAATGTAACTTTTCGTGTTGTACACGTATGGTTCATGGAATTATACGATAAAACAATATAGTATAAACCCGTAGAAAATACAAAAACTTTCCTTTCGACCTGTTATTCTATTCAGCCGCATCTCCATCGTGGCGGCATCTGCGAACGGTACGGATTTTGAGTCGGTTTTAGCCAGACGGCATTTGCCAGTCGACACGCACAGTACTCCCGAACAGATCAGTCAAGTAGCTTGTTCAATACTTTTGGAACCTCCGGATTTTATTGCATTTGTTTAAATAATACAAGTTTGCAATTTTTGCTTACATTCGTGAAACCGGGGTGTAGGTACTTATGCATTTTTATCTCGCAAACTTTTCATCGTATTGAGTTCGTTTTTCCTTTCCTTTACTTTAGAAGAGTTGGTCTATTTGAATAATAGTTTCCTTAAGGGGTTAAATACGTTCTTAACTTTCAAAATATCCAATTTTGTTCTCACTTAAATCAGATGTTTATAGTGTGTAGAATACTGGACAAAAATTAATCAATCGAATTCTAAGAAGTCTAGAATCACTGAAGTCCATAGTATGCTGCTATAATGGCAGATTAACTGTGAATTAGAAACAAATGTTTTCTTTCAGTATTTTTCATCTTTATACTATAAACGCGTTTTTTTCATAATCACATTTTTCAAACTTCTCAGCATGATAACTTCGGCAATTTTCAACATTTCTTCATAAGTTTTACGTTGACCTACGTAGAATGACATTCTCTAAGGACCATCGGACCATTTTAAAAAATTTGTTATTTTCAATATTTTTGTTTACTATTTAAAGATTGAAATTTCAATAGAAAAATTGACTTCATGATCTCCCCAGATAAAAATTTCCAATGATAATCAATTTTTGCGCGTTGAGAATGTATGTAACCCATTAATTGAAAAATCATTTTATAACATCGAACATTAGAAACTAATTTTTCTTTTGCGGAAGTCATTTCTGATTCACATCGACTGTACTATTGACACCAGTGACGATCGCCCGAGCTCGAGAGACCCTCAGCGATGTGAATACTATATGTATATGTTCTATGTATGTATTTCACAATTGGTTTCGCGGATTGTATCCGCATTTTTGTTATTCGTATACGAAAGAATAATAACCACATCAATTTTAAAGAGAATAATTGTTCAGTATTCATATTATCAGAACTAGTGCACACAATTCGACGGCAGCAAAGTACAAACGAGCAACTGTAATTTTGTCTATTTTCATTTTTTTACATAAATGGACTCTATATATTATTTAGAATATTATTTATAATCTGTCCATGTGAAACAAAAAAGAATCAACCGAATACGATAAATAGTTGCCAAGCTATAAATTCATAAATACAATCAATTTTCACAAAAATGGGCAAATGTGGCAAAATTGAAAGGCCTGTATTTCCTAAATAAATTCGAAACTTGGAAAATGATGACAAACCCCACTCCCTAATTCCACGTGGATTACATTATATGTGATTTTGTACAAAAACCTAGCCATCGACAGAATGACTCTCTTATGTTGTCGAACACGCATCCTCATTGATAGTTCGGCACGAATTCTTTTTACATTTACCGACATCAGTCGGGAACCGAATCGGCATGCCGTTCAGATTTTCCAGCCGTGAATCTAAGTTCACGCACAAGTCTACACATCGAACGGCTGTGCGTCTGGCAAAAGGAACCGCAGTGGGAACGCAATGGGGACGCGTCTCTCGGCAATGACAAGCGGCCTTGCAGCCTGGCAAATACCGAAGCAATGGGGATGCAACTTCAGAGTAAAAAAATGAGTGTAGTAAATTTCTTATATATTTACTTCCATAAAAATTATCTACATTGCAAAATAATGAGATTGTAAGTCGTGCAACAATGTTAAATATCAGATATCAATTAAAACTTCAATCCCATTTTATCAGGTACATGAATTAACAAACCACCTTCGAAATATGTGATTATAATGAACACGAATGCATTACATTTTAATATTTTCAATAATAACCGTTCATTTAAAATGGTCAATTATTACTTTCGGCGGTTAATGAAACGTAATATTAATGGGAATTATTATACACATTAACAGCCTAATTAATTCCTTCGCATGGGTAAAAAGTCAATGAAACGATAATTAAGGTTCCACGAAATGACGATACTTAAAAGCGCTGTTAAATTACCCAATGATACGACGATCAATCGAGTGGTTGTTCACTGATTTGGCAAAATTTTATCGCGCATCACCCAGCAATCTTGAATAATTAATTAACGCTCGAGATGGAAAATTTTGATGAAACAGATACCGTGCCATTGCTCACCGCTCATCAGAGTATCGCATCAAAACTTTGATGAGTTCGTAAATATCGTCAATGTGGGAAATATCTTTGTGACCAATCGCAAAAATCGTGAATACGTTACTTTTTTCTAGAGGGAGTTTGAGACGGACGGTCGTTATAATAGAGTCACATTTTTATTATTGATCGTGTTTCATAAAATTAAAAAAAAAGCACGATTTATTAAGAATGCAGTGGAACGTTAATTATTATCTGAACTGATAAGTGAACAAGTCTATTCTGCAAATTGATTTTTTGGATAATCTCTCTACAAGAACCGAAATTATAAAAACGTCATAAAACGACTAAAAATAGAACCGTTTTGGAAGTCTGATGTTTATTGTGGCGAAGAACGCACGATAAGTTCAATGCAAAAGGTAATAATTCTTGGATCTATCTGTTATTCCTTTTCCTTCTAAAATAAATATTTGAACGAAACCTACTTCTCATGTTTTCGACATCTAGTTCATCTCAGAGCACTACTTTTAATTAATCTTATTAAGGCTCATTTTTCTTTGACTCCTAACATTGTATATAAAAATTTATATTTACATAAACATCCGCAGTCTACTAATCAGAGATTGGAAATAGTTATGATATCGGTTCCGGTTCTCGAAATAGTTGTCGAAATAACTGTTATGGGTGAAAAGAGTTCTAGCCTATATCGGTTCCGGTCGCAGTTCCACAGTTTGTTGTTATACCGATTCTGCATCGGTTCTATATCGGTTTTATATCGGTTCTACATCGGTTCTACATCGGTTCTATATAGGCAGGGCCGGCACTACGGTAGTCGGCGCCATGCTGCGAAGTTCTTTTATAGCGCCACCCCCCCTATATTTTTTTAACGACAATAGTGACTAATTTTCGGGTAATAAAAATAATAAAAACATACACATTAAATTTGGTTGACATTTAAAAATGTTTAAAATGGCATACATTTTATTTAAAAAAATAATCTTGTAAGGCGCCCCTTTACGGGGACGCCCTGAGGCCGGCCGTGTATACATATAGGTTCAAAACGATGTCTATTTATGTACTTACATACGGGTATATAACCCATTAGTATACAATCCATTGAGAATCAGTGAATTGTAGGTTTCTAGATTTGTTTTATCATTCTATTCTTCTGGTCCGGTTCTTATTACACGAAAAGTAACAAATGATTACTAACCTTCACATGCAATTTCGGTTTACTCCAGATAGAGACAGTTGAGAGGCACAACAACTTGTAATTCCCAGCGGTCACACTTCGTTCGTTTATAAATTAATGTTTCTTTATCCTTAAGCCTTGCGACTGTCTCTATATGGTGTACACCGTAATGAGACTTCAAGGTTAGAAGTTAGAACCTGTGGCGTGAGTGCGCTCGGGGCGACAGTTGAAGCTCGGGACGCACACACGGGACAGGAGGTTTGACGGCGTCTAGGAGAGTCTACGTTTATTTCGTGCCCAGTTCCTCCCTAGTAACGCAGAATCCTTTCTTATATTTCGTATAGAAAGAACCAAGCCGGAAGATAGAATGATGGGACCGATTTAAAAACTGTTTCGAACTGATACAGAACTGATATACATCCAATATAATGTGAATAGTCATAGGTATATACCAGAACCTTTTTCATATGTAACATTTACAGTGTCATTTCGGTTCTTCATAAAATGTTTCAATCAGAACGTTTATACAGGGTGTAACAAAAATGTTCTCCGACCCGGAAATGGGGCACTCGGGTGGTGAATTTCAACAACTTTTTCCTTATTCTACAAACTCCTGAGCCTCTTTCTCTCTACAAATAATTATTAGTTTCCATTCTGTTTAAAACAGTAAACGGGGTATGATTTTATTTGTTACGTCTTTTTTATTTGCTATTATATGCAGTTTCCTGCGATGCATGCTGACCTACTTGTTCGGAGGTTCGTAGTACAAGCGCAGCGCGTAGCCACCGCTAGCGCGGGAACTCGGCTGGCAAACTCGCGCTCTGATTGGTCGGGGTTTTTCGTTAATATCTCGGTAACGAAGCCTCAAATTACATTGTTACTAAGGAAAAAGTTGTTCCAATACACCCCCCGAACCACTTCAACCCCTGCTGTTAATCACCAACGACAATTCCTTAATTGATCAACCGACTAATCAACAAATTAAAAGTATACTTCATTCTTTGGTCTGATTTCATTCACAAAACTATCGCTCCACACATTGTCGCCGCATAGTGTTATGAAGCAGCTGTCCAACCGTGAAAAAACTATATTTCGTCTTAGAAGTGTTTAGGTTTAGATCATTGAGATCAAATAAGATCATTAAAAATTACGACTTTTTTAATTTGTATTCTTTATAAATTCGGAATATTTAACCCTTAAGTACTAGCAAAATCACAAGTGAGCGCATGGGGTGTGCGGTGACCACAAATTTCTTTTTAAAATATAACTAAACCAAAAGGTATTAAAAAATCAAACAAAGTTTAATAATTAACGTTTATTACTTTTAGAAAAAACAAAAACCAAATGAATAAATTGAAGTGCTGTAACCCCATGCACCTACTTAAGGGTTAAAACGAAACTAAATTATTTCAATAAAAAACGACAAAGATTCAGAAATTGTACTATAAGTATATTATTTATAATTGTTGTTTCAATTACACATTAAGGTATGATTTAAATATACCTTTATTGGTGTATACAACATTTTTAATTATCATAGTCGTATAGTAGGTATATTAACCCATTCATTGCCATGAGTCCCCTTTTATTTTGTTCTCTTTAATCGGTAGAATTACATAAGGATTTTCGAAAACAAAGTTGGCAGTTAATGAGTTAATCAGATTCATCAGAAGAATGATTAATATCGCTATTGATACAACACTTCTCTTGGATATTGTCTATTTTTCTTCGTTTTATAAGGCGATAATCTCGAATATCGATAAATAATCGACTGTTCACGGACTGTTCGCAAACCTCAAAATTAAATGATAAAAAAAGTTAGAAAAGATAACATATGACTTTTACAAAACATCAAAAAACTGTATCCGAACTACGAGATAACGGTAAAGGTTTAGTCAATCTGTACCAATCTCGTATATGTATAGCTTTACTCAAAACACTGAACGAAACACAGTGGTTTTAATTCTTATAATCGTTTGATTGCAAAACTAAAGTATGTACTTTCTGCTACAATTTCCACGGCATATACATAATGTAATTCACTGTTTATATCAAGATCTTTTCTCAATAAATACAAAATACTGTTTATATCACTCTTCAGATGAAGAAGACACATCAACCGCCAAATAGTACTCTTAAAAACTGTAGAGATTGCAGTTTTCTATGTACATATTACCCTAATTAAACAATTTTCATAGGCAAATCACATTCTAATTAAGGATTTAGGCAGTTAAAGAAACCAAGAACTAAGAAATAGGAAATTATCAAAATTATAGGTTTTTCGCGGTGAGATGACTGTTTTAAAACACCCTGCATCGTTCCATTCAAATCGAAAGCTTTTGCTAATAAATAACTTTTCGATTCAGAAGATAAAAGTGGCGCGAAGAAGATAGGCGAAACCAAAAACAGAAAAACGCGGTCTACGATCATATCCCGTCCACACAATGATCAGCGTAGACGTATGTACACACGTGTACGGGTCAGACGGCGCGACGCTTTCATAAATTTCATTCGTCCACTCGTCATGCCGTTGGTTCCCATTCCGGTCGGAACTTTTCGGAGACGGGAGTGCGAGAAGGGTGAATGCAAATTCCTGTGACAACTTTAATAGCCCGGATTATAAAATAGATCCAAATTCAAATTGGCGCAAATGCGTAACCCCATCCCCGTAGAAAATTTAAATCTTCCATTATGACTGTGTTTGTGGCAAAAGGGGTAAGCTTGTTACCCCTTGTCCAATAGAAGAACGAACAACGGTTAACGGAGAAGTATACACGCCTGGGGGACGGTTGGCGACCGAGTCGTACGATAATGTGTCTGTGCAGACTGTATAATAAATCGAAACAATGCATTTCGAGTTGTCGTTTGAGGATCTCACAGTGAAATGTCGGTTAATTGTAGTGCTGGCCGCTTAATAGAAGAGTGAATTTGAACAACGTCATGAGCTACAATGAGCCATAGATTCGAAAATGACGGAGTAAATGGGAAACTTCGTGGCGAAGTGAAACCCCGTAATTCGCGCATCAAAGGACCTCGCATCAGTGTTGTTCACAATACATAGCTATGTAGGAGGAATGTTACGGGATTGCAAAGGCAAAAACGCTGTGCATTGTATATAATATATATATTATATACATGGTATATATTAAAGTACAGCTATAGAAATCTAAAATTGGACTTAAAGAAGTAATGTTATATGTATAGTGATAACTGCGGCGGACAAAACCGTAACAAAATGGTCTTTACTTCGTTAATTAAAGCTGCTGTAGATTTCAACATTACTATAACCCATAGGTAAATCCTAATTTTTTAGGTTGAATAAATGAACTTGCTATAATTTAAAAGAAATATATATTATTTACATTTTTGCATCATTCTAACATCCAGTGTTTTGTAGATTTTTAGAGGTTGGCCATACGCAGAATGATGGTGATTCAATGCATGCCCGTATTAAACAGCATTGCAAAAACAAATCTGTATATATAGAAGATGAGTGATGCAGATTTATGAGAGAATGTAAAATTCAGAATCCTTATATAGTTAAGGAAAAGTTGCAGGGAGATATATTTGACTTTAAAGATTTATCTACAAAATTTTAGTTCGAGAAATTCAGGTGTGCCCTGATGGGAATTCACTTAGCATCAAATATGATTTGAGTGAAAATAGTAGAGAAATGAATATTTTGAAACAGTACATTTCAAAACAGGACATTATGGACTATAGGTTACAAAATGGCTATAATACTAAAATTGAAACCTTTAAAAAAAACAAGATTTATTAACAATGATAACTAAAGGTCTTATCCCAACAGAATTTATTCAATTTTATAATAATATTCTTAATTAAATAAATTAGATCATCTTTGTTTATATTTGATTGTTTGATTTCTTTCATTAACCCTTTGAATCCAGAGAATTTTGACCAAAACATACAGAACGTACATATACGTCGCCCAAATTCAAAGGGTGAAAAACGTTTATTTCAATAAAAAGAAATGTTTACCTTTTTATTTTTGCAGTAGAATGCTAACATCATGAATGAAAACTTTCATCCATATCATCTGTCAGTACATTAGAAGCTACATGGATGAGATTTTGAGAAACGCGTACAATTCTGTGATTGGTTGTTGCATTAGATGGGAGACAGATTGTACAGACTGTTTTATGGACTGACGAAGTCACGTTCACAAATTGCGGAAATATTAATCCAAAAAATATGCATTATTGGACAACAGAGAATCCACATTGGATTCGTGAAATTGACTACCGACACCGGTGGAAAGTAAATGTTTGGTGCGGCATAGGGTACTAGTCCCAATTATGGAGCCTGTCCCAATTACGGTGCCTCTGTATTAAAATCATCATTAAAAAGAAATACATGTAAAAATAAACGTAAACAACATGTTAATTATTAACAAATAAGATTCAAAGTAAAAAACGACAATTTTAACATATCATAATGGTTTAAGCATTTATTAAAATATGTGCATTACGCTTTCGGTAATTTCATAGAATTTCTTGGCCAAAACCCTAAGAAATGTATGACGAAGTATTTCATATAAATCAAATATAAACAGCATGTTCACCGTATAAAATGCATATTATATCCTAAAAAGGTTTAATGTAATTAAAAAAAATACATTCAGCACCTACAACCTTTTTAATTTTTATTTTTAATTAAATTCCGTAATACCGTGTTATTTTTAGTCTTGTCCGTAATACGGTGCCCCCAAGAGCCCCCAAGCGTAGGTCTTCCCCATAACCTCATTTTCGTTAAACCAAAAGTGAAGCGCGTATCGGTCGTTGTATATAAATAGGTAGGACCTAATCTGTAGCAACATGAGTCCACCTCCAAGTAAAAAAAAATAGGTAGGACCTAATCTGTAGCAACATGAGTCCACCTCCAAGTAAAAAACGTTTCCTCTATAATAAAGAGGAAAACAAACTTGCCCCACTTCACAAAAGCTAGGTTAGAAGCGACATTCAAGACACCGTAAAGGCCCGTCTAGACCTACGACTTTCGTCCCCGGACTCAGTCTTTCAGTGTCTCCGGACAGTCGGCGTACTGGCTGCTAGCACTGCTCACAGGTAAGGGTGTGCGAGTATTCGTAATTTACGAGCAGAGCTGAACTCGGTTTGATTGCTCGAGTCGAGTCGAGCGTTTGAATTTTCCGAGCTACTTGAAATCGACGAACTGTTTGAAAAAAATGCGAGCTACTTGAAAAATTCAAATGGCTCGAATATTCGAGCGCTCGTAACACTTCGATTTACTTGAAAATGAATTTTCAGCTCGAAAATTTTCGAATTACTCGACTATATTCGAACAGATCTTTAACTTTCGAGTTACTCGTAAATGTTCGAATTGCTCGAATTATTCGAACATTTATCTATTTAATATCAAATACTAATGTAACTGTAAGGAAGAAAAATGTCGACGTTAATTTAATGTTTCTGTTTTATTTTCATATTTTCATGTAAAAAGCATAATTTTTCTACGTGCTCAGTTAATAACTTTGTACGTTGGGCAGTGACAACATTCCCTGCACTAGAAAAAAGTCTTTCACTTGACACTTGAGTGGCAGGAATTCCCAGGTGGTTCTTTGCTAATAGTGCCAATTTAGGGAACCGGCCGCAATTTATTTTCCACCAATCTAATATCGGTACTAGCTGGCACAGTATTTTCATTCATGTATCGTGTGGCCTCAACGGTTACAGTCGATACTTCATCGGCGTTTACATCCTCCTCACTTACATTTATTAAAAATTGCAAAAGCTTCGAACTTTGGGACGGTGCTGCAGAATTGTTTATACATAAATCTCTGTATACAATTACATTCACATATGCCAAATTTATCTAGTATGTATATATACATGTATCATCACGATATCATGATACTATCGCAATATTACCTGTGATGCTTTTACTGGGTATAGATTCATTTCCAATTGATCTTTCCATTTGTCTTTCTTCGTTATTAGAAAGTAAGGGTATCTTATTTAATAAAATATCTAATACCATTCGTTTTTGCATATCATCTAGTAGTCGACTTTTTACACGTGGGTCAATGAGCATTGCGAGAAGAATAGGCTCACAAGTACAAGAAAAATGAAACCTTTCTTTAAAGATTGTCGTTATTCCACATTTTTGTCTAATACGTCAAATAATGTAGTATCAACAGGACGGCTGTCCAGCACATTATGTTTGGCAATCGCGGCAAATATTAAATAGGATGTTTACTAATCGTTAGATCAGACGTGGCAGTAATATTAATTGGCCAGCTCGCATGCTATGATTAGATTTTCTCCTAGACCCTTAGTTATTGAAATAAATTGAAGAATATCAGCAAAAATTGGTGCGTTCTTGGTGTTGTTTTTCTTTTCACTTTTATCATTATTTAAACATTTTTAAATCTCTATAATATAGTAACAATTTACATCATTTTGTTCGAAAAAGTCTAGAGAATTATTTCGTGTCAAAACCAACTGATTAACTGTTACTGTAAAACACAACACATCTCCAAAATTGAAAATTTGTAATTTTGTTTAATATTGATTTTTTCAAACATTGGAAGTGGTGTGAAAAACGGTTTGCAGATTCGTATTCGACTCATAAAGATCTATCAGAAACGCTAGAAAAAGGTTATGAGGTATTTTGCGTGTTAGACGGTGTAATTTTTATAAGAGTCTACGAACCAGTCATTTTGACTGCTTTGGTGTACATGGTTCTAGTGTTAAGAAACCATTTAATATAATCCACTGATGAATACTTCGCAGTTACGAAAATCACAACTATAATTACGTAGCGATAGAATATTTTTAAAGTGTATTCAGCAAGAAATACAAGAACTTTTGAAAAGTCTAACGTACAATTACATTATAAATGAATTTCATTACTTGTTTATGTCAAAACATTGTAGAGGGTGCACAAGAAAAACGATTAAACATCCCACAGACTTGATACGATCCTCAAAGCAGTTTTATAAAGTATTCAGACGCACATTTTTCATGATCTAGTATTATTTCCCACCAGCAGAAGTACTTTAATAGTACATTTCGTTAAATCTACGAACATAAATTTTGCGACAGAAATATGGAGGTTTGTATGCGTCCCGCGTGTAACCAAACAAAAACTCTCTAACAATATACGCGTGTCCCTGTGCCATGGAATTGTAAGGAATTGTTACACTCGTAATAGCTTTTAATATCATTGCACAATGCTGTGACGCGTTTCTAACAGTATTACGTTACTTTTTTGTTGCACGGGACTATGTTTCTATAGTCCAATTCGTGGTATACCCCGCCCCGGGTTAAAAGAATGGGAAATTACTTTCTTCCAGTGAACAATTTTTATTCTTTCAGCTTTGAAGCGTTTTTACAACGAATAGCCCGAGGGTTTTGACGTGCCCTGCGGGCGAAGAGAATTCTTCTAGGACATTATAAATTTCGTGATTTCGCGTGGTGACATTGTTTTCATAGAAAATGGCATAGCTCTGTAAATATTCAGCAGAAGACAAACGGTTTTCTGTGAAATTTTGTTCGAGAAGGTAGTATTTCCTGGGGACGAAGGTAACCAGGCGTTTTAAGCAACAAAAACGAGGATCTTTACTCTCTGCTCCGCTGCGGTTACACAAAAAGGACGCAAAACCAAAACTGGAATGCGTCATACCGTGCTTAAATATTAAGTGCGGTCTCTTTGTTTGTCGAAAAACTAGAGTTAAATAATAATCTTGTTTGAATTTTTACAATTTTACTTGAAACGTTTGCTCGTGAATATGCTGCGAATGTTTATGCAAATTTACAATCTTATAGAATAATTCGTACAAGCAGAACTTAGAAGGAAATATATTATTCCTTATAAGGAACATATCAGACTAAAAATAATTAAGCCTGATTAAAACTTTGTTCAAATACGTTCGGATAAGTTATAAATGTTTAAGTTTGTTATTAAAGTCTGTTCATGGAATCTGTCTTCAAAGAACGTTTAAAATATTTAATGCTTCAAACATAGTGTAAGTCGTTTCTTAATTATAGTACGAAGCGTTTATGGATTTTATTCTATAGTATTTCGTTTCCGTACACAATATAGCACAAATGACATCATAATTAATGGGGTTATTCAGCTGCTTTAAGAAGTTTAAAACTGGTGATTCCAGTTTGAAAAGCAAGCAGTGAAACGAAAAGTTAATCGAGACTAATGATGATTTATCTACGTTAATTTCGCCTGAATATTAAACGTTCTAATTTCCATACATTCGACACAGTACGTACTAAAGGGAAATCAAGCAACTTGCGATTCAATATTAAATTGAACCACACATTATTTAAAACATACGGAATCTTATGTATTGATAGAAGTTTTTAGTATTATCTTTTGCACGGCACTGTAGGAAGGCCATCTATTATAATCAATTTTGTATTATACAGGGTGGGGCAATAACTATGTTCACTTTGAATATTGCCGTTATTTTTAATAATATAAAAAAATGTTATATACAAAACTTAGACGGTATAGGGAGGGGAATATTATGACGGAAACATTTTCTACGTGGGTGAAGGCATAAAGGAGATTTCAAGGTCATCTCTATTTTTTTTACTGGAATGCTATGTTTTTTTTATCGCAATGTGATAGCCGGTGTTAAGACGACTTCAGCGAGCTATCATTGAAGGTCATGCAAGGTCAAATGTGGTAGTAAAATAAACTTGCATCACATGAAAGACATTGCGTTGTAAGATATTTCGTCTATAGCATATCATGAACGAAATCACGTGGCGAGATATCTCATCCTCCGATGCGAAGGGGTTAATATCAATCGCATCACCCTACCGATGGACTTATTTTATGGAAAGCATTTCAATGATGACGGTAGTATTTTTTTCGGATATTTAAAATCGCGACCTCGAGCTGAAACTTGCAAAATAAGAATTTGTTTATAATTGTTAGTACTGCAAAATGATCTTTCGACCTAAAAAAATATTTATTCAGAAAGGCTGATCCTTCTCGATTGAAAGAGAAAGGAATCAACCGAATACGTCAGATAGTTTCCGAAATATAAATTCACAAGTACAATCCATATGTACGAAAATGAGCAAAAATCGCAAAATTGAAAGACCTGTATTTGTTAAATGAATTCGAAACTCGTAAAATGATGACTTAAACCCCGACACCTATTTTCACGTGGACTACATCATAGCCCATTTTGAAATGACTCTGTTATGTTTGATGTTTTTTCACATTTAATGTAAGATGGAGTACTTCAATGCGTATAATTAAAGAGATAGTGCACTTTTACGATTTTTGCTGGTAGATCCTCAAATGGTTGACATTCAGGCTGCAGGTATAAAAGTTATCTGCACCACGCAGTACCAGAAATCGGCGTAAGAAGTAGGTAACGCGTAACAAACAAGTGATGCGCGACCAATTCACGACTGTAAAACATTTTTGGTAAAAACAGTTCAAGCAGAATGTTAACCAACTTTTTAAATATTCGAAGCAATTCTGAATCGATTGTTTACTTTAATAGAACATCAAACATAATAACTTTTTTAATAATGGAAAAATCAAAATTCTAGTTTATCCGTATTATACATTTCGGTATATACACTGGCAGAAATTTCTATAAAGTCACCATGTCTTTTTATGAATGTTTCTAATTATTCCATATCAATGAAAAATTTATGTTTGCTGGCATTTTGGGGTTAATTAAGGAAGGCGTAAACATCGGTTCCAGCAACCCCTCATTTCCCAGAAGAGAGACACTTTTGAGACACTCTGTATATATGTATATCTGTAGATTTGGTATGAAATACTCGGCACTTTTTGTCATTATGTAAATTTGAACAACTTGTAAAATAAAGTTATAAAAAATTTGTTTGTTATAAACAAATGGTGTTTTGGACAATTTGTTAGCACTATATTATTGTACGTAAAGAACCATGACACCGCCCATTAAAAGCTTCTTCCTATCTGTTACGGTTAACAAGATATACTGAAAAAACGAAAAATATGATTTCACCCCTTTCTCGCGAGAGTCGGCCGATAGAAGAAATTGTTCCTTGCATAATTCGATGCCCTCTACAATCCCACAAAGTTTCAGGAAAATCGGAACGTGCGGGTTGAGACGCCTTCCCATAAATGAGAAAAACGGTATTAAATAGAGATTTACGAAAGAATACAATTTTTCAAAGTGTTGTAATATGTTCATCTCATTTATAATTACATATACTTGTAGCTGAAAAAATACTCTATAACGTTATACAGTGTGCGACCTCGATGAACCATATCTTGCAATAACCGTAATTGCATACGCACGTAGTAGATATTCAAATTCGATTTTGTCAAATACTGAGCCTCGAATCAAAACAATTTTATTCTGTATTTTTTCCTTATTTTTCCATGTGGAATCACCTCATGCCCGCTTGTACATGTTATTTGGCTGCACCCTGTATAATTAGATTTAAGTCAATTCTTATCCAGAGAAAAATACAGTGAGTCTAAGTACGCTAATTTCAGAAAATATGTGATCTTCCTGAAACCGGCATTTTTTCGTATTTTTAAAGCTTTCCCTAACAACTTTGGGTTGATTCATGGCAAGCTTTATGCATGCCAAAACTTAGTCCATAGACATAAGAATCTATGGCTAAAATATACATTTCCAAAGAAGTCGGAAATTTGACTTCAGAACAAATTATTACGGTAACTGACCACTGTGTGTCGTGTCCTACGATTACTGTTTGTACGTGGATAACTTCTTTAAAGACGAAATTTTAAATATACATACTCGTAATTATGTCATTTTTGATTTTCGTTTTACCTTGACATGTAGAATCACCTCTTAAAATTTCTAATATCAGTAATCGAACACCCAGCATAAACTTTTTTTTTTCACCAGCACTGTATTCTACTATAATCGAAACCTCAAACGGTATGAAATCCGGTCGGTTTAGAAAGTCCAACTAAAAGAGCTTCGAATCGGTTTTTTCCAAACACTGGAGCAGTTTTATATCTGTCACGCGTAAGAGGAAATCTCACGAAACTTCCAGTACGCACATCGAAACTAATCAAAAAGTTGAATGAAATTGTGGCTCACTTCTGACAGAATAATTTTCTGTTGACATTTACATCCAGCATAGGCAGAGTGAAAGTAACGGAGTTATAAGATAGAACGAAATTTCTGAGTTGCTGAACTTGAAAGATTATAATAGAGCATACAAATATAAAGACAAATACAATATAGAACAAATTATTCTTTAAATGTTCATATTGTTTGAAATACATAAGTTTTGACTGTTACTGTTTAAAGTGACACCGAAGATGAATACATTTTAAGAAACAATCGTTACCTGTCAAGAAAATATTACACTTTTAAGCTTTACCTCCTAGTGTACTGGAAAAATATTAAGAAATATCAGTGGGCTGTGGACATTCATATGAATTCACATCTTTATAGTCTACAATACAAAAACAGAAGTTAGATACTTAAGAGTTAATTTGGTCTAATGAGAAATTTATTAGATTAGAAACTAGAAATTAAATTCATTTCGTCAAAACTTTTATCGTATCTTGTTTTAAATATTCCATTGCATTATCTTTCGATTTCTCCAGAAATCGCTAAATATATATTAAAATTTTAATTTTTCATAACGCATTAATGATTTTTATTCTTAAAATTGAAAACATAAACGTACGTATCTTTTTAATCTAAAAAAGTATTGCACTGCTACTTCTCCAAATATATGCGCGTGATTTGGATTCCTACGACTATTTGTTCTTTCTCAAAGTAACAAGCACGATAAGAGACGCAAATCCATATAATTTTGAACACTTGAACTACCACTCTGATCGCCATCTTGGAGGAGTATCAGAGCTGTTTCCATGTTTTATTTAATTATTACGAGCAGAATATGTCTTCAGAACAAAACTCATCTTACAAAGCTTTGGTATTTTATTTTTAATAAAGAATATTTTAACATAACTATGGAAATGTATGAACATATGTACTTTAGAAATGACATTAGAAAATGAAAGTTCTTAACAGTATAAACGGCATATCACATGAACAGAAGGAAGCAGGATAAGTTAAAAGTATAATCTCTGATGAGAAAAAAGTGGAGAATTGTATCATACTCGTAACAGAATTTAGTAATTCTAATTAGCAATTAATTAAGGGTACGTTTAAAAACTAATTTCTTTTCGGTAAAACAAAACCAAAATATTAGACTAGGTACAAATTATGAGACACATCTCCATGGATTTTGATCTATCCGATCTTCAACGGTCCAAATTGCACCGATTAATCCAAATTACACGGCAATTATTTCTATTCCGAACATCGTCAATTACTTTGAAAGTTCAAAGTTCCCACATGTTCGCCGTGATCTCACGAAGATTCTCCTTCTCCCTGTCTACGTTTCGCTCAACTTCTTCTAACTCCGCGATATCTCCCGGCCGTAAACTTACTTTGGCCGGGTTTCATGCCGCGATATAAATACACGAAGTTACTTAAACGTTTACGGGGTGGGGCTGCCCGGCAAAGAACATCCGTTATCTCGATTATAGAATAAAAAACCGACGGACTACAGATAACCGCCGGGCAAGGAACGAAATTAATTAACGACGCCTGTAGATCGCCGCGATACCGGTGACTAGTGAATGGATCAAATATATTGCAAATTAGTTTAAATCTAGGGTAGTTCTGATGCAGATGGACCACGTATTTATAAACGTCTCCAACGGTAATATGTTAAAAGCACTGAATATTATACTTGCCATTTTGTGTACTGCACTATCATGTCTCGAACATGTAATTATGATAACATAATATATAAATAGTTGCGAAAATAATCAAATTAAATTTCGATTTGTGGTCCATTTCTGCGTTACTATTACAGATAAGATAGACCACTTGAATAAAAATTATATTTTTTCATTACATTGATTGTAACGATTATTTTTATCGACAAAATTGTTTTATTGAAAAAGAAATAGTACTAAGCACTTATAAACGATGTAAACAACTCCTTAAACAACAGAGTGATATTAATTCTTACGACTTCTTATTTTTTAATACCACATTGCGCATTTGACGGATAGCTTGAGAATTAGGATAACTGGTCCGCTTTTCTCGGTGGTTCATCTCTACCTGAATTACCATAACTGTACAGTTTCGAACATCTTGTGAGAACTTCGAAAAATAAAAATACTTTCAAGTAGACTCGAACCTAGACAAAATGTGTTCGAACTCTTTAGAAGTACCCTTAGAAATGTAAGTGATACCTACTTCTAAACCGAATCAAACCTTCATTAACTGTCCGTAGATTCAAACCTTTTACGAGTACTGTAACGAGATTTTTATTATCTACAATTATGTGATTTATTTTCGATGAACCGTAAAAACAAATTGTCTCTCAGGATTCGACTACTACTTTTACGAGATTTGATGCTTTCAAATATTAGGGCACTTGTAAGTATAATCGGAGGATCATGTAGAACGGGGTCGTAAATTTAACAGTTAAACGGCGAGACACACTGATGTAGCCACGCCCAGGGCCGTGCGCGTCTCATAAAACAAACATGTACCTGCACTCTTAGGTTACAGAAGTCATTTATGAATTAATATTTAAAATTTGTGTTTACATTCTTTCATTATAACCGTATAGAATCAAGTCCTCATGTTCCCCTGAAGTTGTTGTAACCTAAAGTAACAACTTTGTTTTTCTTTCAGTTACATATTAAGAAAAACGTATGCTTTTTCCGAGAGGACAACGTACGATTCTGAAGGATACTCGAACTTCTTGTCATCCCTTAATCGCTGTTTCGGCGTTCGAAGCATGCAAACAGTCACACCTGGCGGATTTTACGACCACGATATATAGCTTCCACCGACTACATACGGTGATAATCAAAATGTAAGACACTTTTCCGAGTTATAAATTGCTGAAAATACGTGTAAAATACGGTCTGGCGTAATATGTTATACTACTCGAACGGCCGTTTTTCAACTCATACTCAGGCTCGTTGGATGATTTACAATTAGTGGAATTAATGAATGAATAGCAGTTGAATGGCGCGCCTTTCAAATAGAATAACCCGTCGCGTCAGACGTATTTTTCGCGTATTTTGCCCATACTTTTAACCATGAATAACTCGGCAACGAAGCCTCTGTTACGTGCGAAGACATGGAACTTGTTTATACAAATAAAAAAATGTATAAAAATTGTATGCTTTCATAATTCAATGAACCAGTGATAAATGCACATTTGTTGCATGCAATGACTATCTGTCTCTTACGGTTAAGAATGTGGTTGTAAAATAACAAAAAATCATTTTGTTTATAAATGACGCATCATAGGAAATTTTTTTTCGGTAGCGTAATGGATCATAAAAGAACTGAACAATTTCTGTATTTAAAATTTTTATCTATCTCATGCCGTTACAAAGTTATATGAAGAAATCGAAAAAATACAAAAACTTTAAGGGCTTTCACCCTGTTACGTATGAAGAATTTTCTATCATACCTCTCGCTCTAATAGTCTGCGCTCGCACCCGGCAAAGGAAAACGCCCTTACGGTTTCGTTATCTCTTGAGTAAGCGAGGGAGTAAAACCCGTTTCCACGGCGTGGTAACCAAAAAAATAGGAAGCGTGACGCAACTTCAAACGTTAAAAATCTCCTTATATGGAAATTTCATAGCATCCCAACCAATTTCTAGGCCTATATAAACCCGTTGATTTTAACCCTCGGGGGATCAGAACTGTACCTTCGCCTTTAGAGTCACGTCGCGTCACATTCTTGTGAGTTGGTCATTACGTTAGTGAGATCGGGCTAACTCTGTCAAACAGCCGAATGAGTTGGGGCCCGAGGACGCGTGAGGCCAAGCTCAGCGCCCGCCCGGGGATGCCGTCAGGCCCCGGAGCCTTGTTGACCCCGATGCGACGGACGGCAACCGCGAACTCCTCTCGCGTGACCCCCAGCTCGGCGGACCAGTTGGTCGGATCCGCCGCCGGGAGCGGGCGCGAGCCCTCGTCCGGATCAACCGGGAAGAGGGTCTCGACTTTTTTTTTTTACGCGGGGGAAATGCATTATGCACACCTCGAAGTCCTGGGGTGGGACTCCGAGGAAGTGTGGGACTCTCACCCACTAAAACCCCCGCGGCAGCCTACTCGGGCATGTGACCGGGGGCCCTGCCGGCCGCATACGTCCAAGGACGACGCGGTAAGGGCCTCCCCACGGGTCACGGTCGAGCGTCTCCAGGAGCTCGCCCCAGGCGCGGGACTTGGCCTCCCTGATGGCGCTCTGGAGGTCCACCGTTGCTCGTCGGTAGACCTCATAGAGCTCTCGCTCCCTCGCCAGATCGCGGTTCCGTCGTCGGCGGGACCTGGTGAAGCGACGCCGCGCGGCGTGACACACGTCTCGCAACGCCGCGATCGCGTCGCTTCACCAGAATGTGGCCCGTCTAGGGGGCTTCCTGACCCGGGGCATGGCTGCATCACATGCAGACGCTTAAGGAGGACACCACCCTCCACGACCTCTCGCTCCCCACCATGGCCGCAACCACGGCCAGGAGCGAGAGGTCTCCCCCTACCGCTGTACGGAGCACCCGCCTCTCCCTGGCAAAGGCCGGGCACTCCTCCAGCACGTGCTGCGCGGAGTTGACCTCCGCGCAGCACTGATGGCACCCTGCCGTCGCCTCGGCTCCTACTTTCCGCAGGTACTCACCGAAGCAACCATGCCCAGTGAGCACCTGTGTGAGCCGGTAGGTCAGCCTGCCGTGCCGACGGTCCAGCCATCCATCAAGGACGGGCAGGACCGCGCCCACGGATCGCTGCTGGGCGGCGCCGCTGTCAAACAGCTGGCGCCGGCACTTTTCGCGAGCGAGCCGCCGGCTCTGGCGCTTCAACACTTCGACCGCATCGTCCGGCGGGTCGACCCCGTTCCGGCGGAGGCCCTGCAGACACCGATATACATCGGCGTCAGCCTCCGCCTGGAAGTAGAAGGGCACGACCCCTGCCAGGACGGCCGCCGCCTCGTGGGAGATGGTGCGGTAGCCCCACACGACCCCCGCCCAATCGGGGCGGTCAGGGACGCGGTACGGCTCCGCGGCGACGGCCAGGCCAACCCCCCACTCAGCCAGGCTAGGGACAAACAAGTCCTGTGCCCGGGCCGAGTTGTTGAGGTTGGCCTGGAGGACCCGAGTGGGGGGGTAGACTAGTCCGTCTCCATAGCCTCCCCCCGGCCGGATCCTCCCTCCTCCGCCGCCGACGCCGGCACGTCGGCGCGGCATTTATTTATTTCGGAGCATCTATTTATTTCGGTAATAGTTATTATTTCATTATTACTTACAACTACGCGACAACATTACACAACACATTTGTAACTAAAGACTGATTAATTATACTGTTATTGTATAAATCTGTTCGGCCCCCGACCCGGACACAGGCGTCTCCTACACGGACCCAGGCCTGGGGGACTCGCCGCGACAGAGGTAGTCCATGGAACATGACCACCTCCGTATTTGGCGGCGAGATCTGTATCCCCAGGTCCCGGATCCGAGCGACGACGAGTGCCGCCCTCACCTCCGCCAGCCGAATGGTCCTTGTCCACTCCATCCCGACCGCGATGATCAGCGTGTCGTCCGCATAGCAGACGCCTTATTAATTATAAATTCAAAGGTTACGAGGCACTAACTAACATTTCATAACGGCTCCCTGATTTTGCATCAGGTTCGTCCGTGCATTACACTTTTCCAAGAATATTTCCAACCCAGTGGCTCTCCGATTTCGCATCGGATTCATCCACGAAACTTGGCCAATCCTGCGGCTCCCTGATTTCGCATCAGGTTCGTTTGTACAGCTTTTCCACCCTCCTCGCAGCTCCTCAGTTACGCGCTGAGTTCGTCTGCAATATCACATCCTAGTGACTCCCCGATTTCGCATCGGTTTCGTTGAGGAGCCCGCGCAACACCGAGTCGTACCCCACGTTCCACAGTAGGGGTCCAAGAACGGACCCCAGGGGCACGCCTCGGTTGACCCTCCGCCGTACGATTGCGCCACCCCGGCCGGGGTACTTGATCGCCCTGTCCGACAGGTGGTCCCGCAGCACGATCCGGAGATACGGAGGCACCCCGCGTTCGCGGAGTGCCTCCGGACCGTGTCCCAGCGGATAGTGTTAAAGGCGTTGGCGATATCGAGAGACATCGCCAACGCCACACCGCCGCGGCAAACTGCCCAGCCCGCGAGGGAATGGACATGGTCAATTGCATCAAGCGTTGACCTTCCCTCGCGGAAGCCGCACTAGCAGTCTGCCAGACCACCGTCGGACACGCTCCTCGAAAGGCGGGCAGCGAGCACACGCTCGAAAAGCTTGCCCGCCTCGTCGAGGAGGTATATCGGCCGATAGGCGGGCGGAGAGTCCGCGGGCTTCCCCTTCTTCGGGACAAGGACCATCCGGCCCCGCTTCCAGGGCAGCGGGACCCGTCACGACATCATACAGCTGTCAAACAGCCGAATGAGTTGGGGCCCGAGGACGCGTGAGGCCAAGCTCAGCGCCCGCCCGGGGATGCCGTCAGGCCCCGGAGCCTTGTTGACCCCGATGCGACGGACGGCAACCGCGAACTCCTCTCGCGTGACCCCCAGCTCGGCGGACCAGTTGGTCGGATCCGCCGCCGGGAGCGGGCGCGAGCCCTCGTCCGGATCAACCGGGAAGAGGGTCTCGACGGCACGCTCGAGAGCATGGGGGTCAAGACGCTCCGTGACCGGGGGC
>NW_015373911.1:92346-112546 GCF_001272555.1 Dufourea novaeangliae | reverse complement strand
CGCTCCCCACCATGGCCGCAACCACGGCCGGGAGCGAGAGGTCTCCCCCTACCGCTGTACGGAGCACCCGCCTCTCCCTGGCAAAGGCCGGGCACTCCTCCAGCACGTGCTGCGCGGAGTTGACCTCCGCGCAGCACTGATGGCACCCTGCCGTCGCCTCGGCTCCTACTTTCCGCAGGTACTCACCGAAGCAACCATGCCCAGTGAGCACCTGTGTGAGCCGGTAGGTCAGCCTGCCGTGCCGACGGTCCAGCCATCCATCAAGGACGGGCAGGACCGCGCCCACGGATCGCTGCTGGGCGGCGCCGCTGTCAAACAGCTGGCGCCGGCACTTTTCGCGAGCGAGCCGCCGGCTCTGGCGCTTCAACACTTCGACCGCATCGTCCGGCGGGTCGACCCCGTTCCGGCGGAGGCCCTGCAGACACCGATATACATCGGCGTCAGCCTCCGCCTGGAAGTAGAAGGGCACGACCCCTGCCAGGACGGCCGCCGCCTCGTGGGAGATGGTGCGGTAGCCCCACACGACCCCCGCCCAATCGGGGCGGTCAGGGACGCGGTACGGCTCCGCGGCGACGGCCAGGCCAACCCCCCACTCAGCCAGGCTAGGGACAAACAAGTCCTGTGCCCGGGCCGAGTTGTTGAGGTTGGCCTGGAGGACCCGAGTGGGGGGGTAGACTAGTCCGTCTCCATAGCCTCCCCCCGGCCGGATCCTCCCTCCTCCGCCGCCGACGCCGGCACGTCGGCGCGGCATTTATTTATTTCGGAGCATCTATTTATTTCGGTAATAGTTATTATTTCATTATTACTTACAACTACGCGACAACATTACACAACACATTTGTAACTAAAGACTGATTAATTATACTGTTATTGTATAAATCTGTGTAGTTCATTTTGAATCCGTAACACGATCCAGAAATCTGTAGTATTATCGATATACTACTTTCATCTAGTTTAGAATAATATCAGGTCGACCGTTCCCACACTAATAAAACTTTACCGCTCGAGTTATATTAATTATAAATTCAAAGGTTACGAGGCACTAACTAACATTTCATAACGGCTCCCTGATTTTGCATCAGGTTCGTCCGTGCATTACACTTTTCCAAGAATATTTCCAACCCAGTGGCTCTCCGATTTCGCATCGGATTCATCCACGAAACTTGGCCAATCCTGCGGCTCCCTGATTTCGCATCAGGTTCGTTTGTACAGCTTTTCCACCCTCCTCGCAGCTCCTCAGTTACGCGCTGAGTTCGTCTGCAATATCACATCCTAGTGACTCCCCGATTTCGCATCGGTTTCGTTCACGAATTTCACCTTCCTGCGGCTCCCTGATTTTGCATCAGGTTCGTCCGCTAGTGACTCCATTCCGAGAGGCTCCCTGATTTCGCATCAGGTTCGTCCTCGTTTTCAAACATCCTAGCGGCTCTCTGGCTTCGCGTCAGATTCGTCCACGCACCTTAATAATAAACTGATACCATATTCCTTGGAAAACCTAAACTCGCCGGCCTTTCGTGTTGCTACTGCCCGGGCTCGTAACAAGCACTTCAGAATCAAAACGGGCACGAAAAAAAAATTGCTCTGTGCATATTTCAGTATGCTCTATATTCATGCGAAATTTCATTAAAATCAGAATTTTTTGTAGTTCAACATCTAAACTCTGTCCTGCGTAAGAATAACCATGAGCTTGGACAAATTTCGACCGATCTGCGCAGCCCCCACTACTGCCGACTAATTCGCATGCATGCGATTGCCACAGTGGCGACATCGGAGTGCAAAGGGTTAAATTTGTAAGATTTTATTTGACTGCTTCTAAACGTTTGCACGGTAATGTATGATCGTTGTTATTATGGGTACCTAATATTAATTATGAACGTCGGGTAATGTTGTTTTCAATTAAACACGTAGAATAACTACACAATTTACGGGATGATATGTACGGATCATTACGCGATATGAACATTTCATTTAAAAAATGGTGGATTAGTTATTAGTACATACATGTTAAATACGTCGCAGAATTGTTATTCATTCGAACTGCGTGCTGAAAGAAGTCATATCGACGCGAGACTGTTCACATTACAGTTGGTATTCAAGAATGTGAAATATTGCTGTGTATGGTAATCCTCCTTGAAAAAATAAATTGAAAATGTAAATTAATATTTTACTTTGTAAGCGTTTGATTTAGGGAAAAATCGATAGCAAATACACGGGGACTTTGAACGTGCTCGATTAAAACTCGGCTGAATGAATTCGTTACCGGTGGTTCTTTTTTAATTGATTGAAATCGGAACTTAGTAAGTATTACAATTTTAATGAAAATTTTATTACGGACATCCCCCGAATAAGGGGAAAAACTACTTATAAAATATTGGGTCACAAATATTAGATTTTGATTGGTCTCGTTGAAGTCGTTAAAGGAAACAAAGAAGAAAAATTACTGCCCTCTGCAGCAACATTGTTCCATATTAATTAATGATGTGTTAAGTCCAATTTCATAATTATTATGTAATAGTATTTCAGTGACTTTACCGTTTTGATAAGGAGAAATTTTTCATGCATTAAATAATTCATTAAATTCAAAATAACATAAGTCTTTCATCAGTCATAGTACAAATGTTTTATCTCAGTGCAGTATACGCTATAAATGCGTAGAATCTGCAGTCTAATTCTAAAATATTGGAATAAATTCTCTTGATTACTTGTTTGCAGGTATGGAATGTGCTCTTCGACTTCTTGGTTTTCGCTAATCTAGAGCTTAATACGTTACGATCCTAACATACGTAACTCCTTCGTCATAACGTTATTTATACTTATCTTTAATCAACTTCGTCATCTACTTCAAGAGATTAAAACTTTTGTAATCTACTTAATTACAACGTTCAAGGTGTGATACTAAATTAAAGGAAAAAAATCCGTTTGTAAATATTCATATCAACGTAAACAGCCACGTGAACACAGGTTTATGGTATTATAAATGATAAGGCATTGGTTATCTGGAATCGAAAACGTCAAGGGATTAACGCAGTGAAAGTTCAGGCTACGGACGTAATATCATCGAAGAATGAGTACACGATAACGAAATAAATAATCTTTATTGAAATTTCGAGTACGTCGGAATTTAAGCAACTGGATTGCAACACTGAAATTCCAATTTAGCTTTTCAGCTTTCCAGAACAGAGAAGCGTGTTCTTTCTTCGGATTACAATTCTACTCGAGCGTTTCAATTCGCTTGTCCCAGTATTCCTGGCCTAATTCCAAGTCATTGAATAGCAATTAAAATCACTGGAAAAACAATTCTAAAAAATAAGTGAAATTAAATCGAAGCCCCTTCCTTGTATCTAATTATGACTGTTCAACAAATTATAACTTTTTTCTGATCTGCAATATCCACTGAGAGATCCTTGTAGAGTTTCTCGTCTAGATCACGAATCCTGAAGCAGAATGTCTCCATCTACCTCAGGTTTTGAAAAAACAGGAGTTTTTGTAAAAATGCACGATATTAGGCATAAATAAACGTTTTACGCGAAAACTACAAACATTAGGAAGTTCAATTCAGCCTTGAAAGAAAAGAAAAAGTTTCCTGAATATATCAGTGTATACAGATAATAAATTTTGTAATTTTCAATAGCTGTAAATGGCCGTCAAATTTTAAAAAAGAGCTGATATGCGTACTTCCTAGGGACTATTTTTGCATTGACACGAATTGTTCTTTACTTAGCACGAATTTACTACACAAAATCGGATTCTGCGGACATTTCTGAAGAAGAAACCATAAAAAAAATGTATAGCCGGTTTTTAATTCGCACAGGCTGGAAAAATATCCGTCGGCAACGTGTGCACAGAGTTTGGCCGCCATGCGGTCATTTCTCTCATTGACTCTCCCTTGCCAAATGTATGATGTTTGATTTCTTTTCCTGTGTTCTTGGATACTAATCACGCAATTATAACGAACGTGTAATATGTCACTAAAAATGCAGATTTTGCGTTCTTATCTAGACTTCTTCCTTCCAAACCTCGGTGACGTGAGTGACGAACACAGAAAATGTGTCCACAAAGATACAAATATCCAAATTGAAAAAACAGTACCAAGGAAAGGTCATGTGTGCAATATTTGCAGACTATTGCTGGACATTTATGGAGAACAACAAAGATGCAACGTAAATTTGTTTATATGAAAAAAGATTGTGGGTAATTTTTCATATTATACATTACATTTGTTCTGTGGTTTAACAGAATTTAAAAAATGTTCATAACCGGACGACAGTCAGAATTTTCGCCAATCGAAATTGATTAAAAAGTTCATTATAATTGTGTGACTATGTAGTATCCGAGAACATATGAAAAAAGCAAACATTACATATATGGCAAGGGAAAGCCCATTGGGCGGTACTATCGGTGTCGATTACGCATAGCTATAAGTCTGAAGAATTGGGGGAAGCGAGCAATGGCCGCGTGGCGGTAAAAAACCATGCACACATTGCCAACGGATATTATCCCGTCCTGTTCGAATTAAAAACCGTACTACACTTTCTCTAGATAGTTTCTCCTTCAGAAATGTCTACAGGATCTGTTTCCTATCGGGTTGAAGAACGGTTGAAGAACACTCGAACCAATTTATTCAAGTAGAAAACAACACATGGTAGGTTGCGAAGGAACAGAATTGTACTTAAACGGTATAAAATACTCTAAATGCTAAACAATAGTTTAAGATCTAAACTCGACACGTGCGCGTCACATCTTGCGCCATTCGAAGAAGGAAACACAAGAAGGAAGAGAAAGAAAGTCCAGAAGGACTATGGTCTGTATTTCGAAAGATAATGCCTGGGAGGTAGGCCCGAGTTTTCGCGGTGTTGCCGCGATTGCGAGGCACCTACGGCACTTGTGTCTCTCTCACTCTTCGCGTCTTAGCCACTGACGTGCGACCGTCGACGTGAGTCCTCGCTTACGGTCGTCTGTCTCCATCACACGTATTACAAACCTCTCGAGAAGGACCTACCTACAATCTCAAGGAGTGGGGACTACGTTCGGTATGTGGCCGTCAATCATCCATTGTCTGAAAATGGCGGAGAATGTTGACGAGACGCAGAACGTTTTCACACGTCAAAAGTTAAAATACATGAATAAGAAAAAGTTTATTTCTTTTGAAATAATGTATTGTACCCAAATATTGAGCAACATATTAAAAGGGGATTAAACTAATACATAGGTTATTAAACGCTACACGTGGAAATTGCAGGGTAAAGAAGGAAGTTGGTTTACCGGGCGTCTGAGCGAGAGGCTCTCGTGCCGAAGTGCTGGAGGTTGGAAAGAGACACACAGTGGCAATGAGACCGTCACAACGTCGCACGAAATACGTAGCTCACGTTGGATCCCCACCAGGCCACGCACCGAGGCAGGCCAACCTCCCAGGCATCATCTTTCGAAAAACAGACCATAGGTATTTCTTACCATCGTATGATGTCAGACTGATTGGTCCCATTATATCGCTGTGTATGAGTTGTAGTGATCGTACGGCTCTAGTTCGCGACTGATCATGAGGTAATTTGGTTTGTTTACCTTCTACGCATACGTTACAAATTTCCGAGGCACGCCTTTCTTTGATGATTTTCATCCCTTCAACATAGCGTGGCACCATCTTCACAGCGTCATAATTTAGGTGTCCGAGCCTCTGATACCAAACATCTATCCTTGCACTCAAGAGCGCTGAAGCAGTATCTATGTAAACCTTCAAATCATACAGTTCCACCTCGTTCAACTTGGCTATGGCAAGAATTTTGTTATTCCTTTCAATAGTTCCTCTTCCGTTCTCAAAAACTATACGGTAACCGTTTTTTTCTAACTTACGTACAGATAAGAAATTGCACGTCAATCCTGGAACCCTAAGAACGTTCTTGATCTTGATTCTGATTTCTTCATTATTAACCAAACTCAGAATGTTTATTTCGCCTACTTCTCTTGCAACCAAGATCGCATCTGACTTTGCCGCTTTTATCTTGATTGCACATGTGAAACGCACTTGTTCTGTTTTTCACATATTCCAGGTGGCTATCGGCAATGCGTTGAACAATTTGTGTTTTGTGAAAAATGGTAATTATGCAATAGTTTACGTTATTCTGAAATGGACTGTGTATGACGAAGAAAAATTTCAACAAATTGGCAACTGAAGGCCTTTAAAGAGAAATCTCAAACCTTTCCAAAATTCTTTTAGAATTTTCTATACGATCATGCGTTCGCAAGTTACAGGCGCTCAAAGTGGGAAGTTCCGTTTCTCATATGATGACGAATGACTGAGCCAATAAAAATTGTACAACAAAATTAAAAAAACGAAATTAAAGAGAAAAGTTTGCTCTCTAAAAATATTCTATTGGGATTATTAGAAAAGTTTATTTCGCCCACGCATCCTCTCCAAGTTGACCAACATTTTTTAACATTCGCTTGCTGCGCTTCATCTTTAAAAAAAAGGAACAAACTACATGAAAATAATTTGTGACTTCCCGATTCAAAAACTAGAAACTTCAGGCTACAAAATGATCGTATACAATATTTTTTGTAACTATTTTTCGCGGAGATATAGTCATTTGAAATTGACCCATACTTTTGGCAAATTTTAGTGGTCCCTTCATTTTGACACCCAGCGTATTTAGATAAATACCGTATTAAAAACTTGGGAGATAAAGTATTCTGTGCTCGATAGTATTTTAAAATATTAATACAAGATACTTCGTACTTGGTACTTTATGTAAAGGAAATATATGGGGAACTATATTTCTCGGGACAGGCTCAGATTTAAAATTAAGAAGGTACAAACAAATAACAGTACACAGAAATGAATATTTCCTGGATGTTTGATAGAAAAAAAATACGACATAATGAAGATTTATTCTTTAAAATTTACATGTAAAAAACATTTCTGTTCTACATTTCTGGTAGCAACTTTGTTCGCGTACTGCTAACGATGTTTCCAGCACTAGAACGTAATCGTTTGCTCGTTATTTGTGTAGCTGGAATCGCAACTATTTGTCTTGCCGCTGTTTGCAACATGGGGTACCTAGTGGAATTGCATTTCCACCACTCTATTATGTCAGTTTTTCGAGACAGTTTTTTCATATAAGTACATCTGTATTTCTCGTTTCTTTCGTTATCAAAACTTTAGCTTTCTTCTTCGAATCCTAAAGCTTTATCAAAGAATTTGTCAGCTTTTGATTGTTTTGTAATTAATCAATAAAAAAGACATTGAAAATCATTAATATAGTATGATTCACTATATTGTATATACATGTAGGTATCCGTATAATTTGAAACCTTACAATTTTGATTACTGGAAGTACTCGTCGGGTTACCGTCAATATTGTGTCCTAAATCGTGTTCTGTTTCCCTGCAAATGTCATCTATTTTTTTTATGTAATTTGTAAATAGCTGTTTGTTGCTCCTCCTGAGGCAACAGGCGGTCTTTGAATCGTGGGTCTAAGAGCATAGCAGTTACTATAGTACCCAATTTTTTAATTGGTTCGAAGCGTTCCTACAAATAAAACATTTTATTCATTAATGCCTTTGTGGAGTCTATACTACATCAGTAGTGAAATAAACAATTTAAAGTATTTACCCTTAGTGCATTGCGGATGCTGTTACACATTGATGTAATTAATGCACTTTGCGTACTCTCCGATTCCAGTACGTCGAGCAACACAACGTACATCTGAAAAAATTGTGAAATGGTGGGGTACAGATCACTCATTAACTCTGTTACATCTTTTATGGGTTCTAGGATCGTTGCCATAGCGTTTAAAAACGTCCATTCTTCTGATTTTAAATTTTCTGGTATATTTTGATTTGCTAACACAATGTTAAGGGAAGTGTGTAATAAACCGAATCGGTGAAACATCAGATACGTGGAATTCCATCGGGTGTCTACCTTTACATGAAGTATAAAGTACGAAGTATCTTGTATAAATATTTTAAAATACTATCGAGCTTAAAATACTTTATCTCCCAAGTTTTTTACATATTCAACATTTACAAACGATTTGATAGTAATGAAAATATAGGTATATGTAAATGAATAATGAATAATGAGATACGAATTATGATTTAAGAAAAGACTGGAATAAAGGTGACAGACTGACAAGCCTTTCCATATAGCTGGATCTCGGGCTCTCGAGCCGATGACGTCCGATTCTTGTCGAGCCGTCCCGAAGTCAGACTGCCCGCCCGTGCTTAGTGATGGGTAATCGATACGGCTCGAGCCGAGCCGAGCTTTAGAGGGGGAAGCTCGGCTCAGCTGAAGCCGTATCGATACCGGTTGACATCATCGTTCCACCCTAAGAAATGCTGGCGATGGGCCTCGGTGAGGCGAGATGTTATTATAAGATAAGCCGGCGGCGACCGACGCTCGGGATACAAACACACAGAACGAATCATCCATAAATACAAATTTAAACTTTTACTCCTTTCAGTGTACTTTCTTAAAAATGTTATGATTAAATGTAGAAGATTCCCCTGATGAAAATAAAATCAAACCCGACATAAATCGGACCATTTTTAAGAACATACAATTTGTATGGCGACATGACGTACGAATAAAAATTGTTTTCGCTGCATTTCCCTATTCAGAGACACGCATAAATTTTGAAAAACATTGTACACGTTGCAAATACCGGGGCATCTATTACTGAAGTTTCTCCCATTTTTCGGTTGAAAATTCTAGCTAGAAAAAAATAAGAACCCTAAAAAATGATAACAAATGCGAATTTCTTAATAAAATTAATGATCATTTTTTTTTTATTAAACATGCTAAAGCACATACAGTAATATTGTAAGCCAATACAGTAATTCCGTGTTGAATGCAACACGAGACCGACTCGATGAATCCTACATCGGCATCCCCACCATTGGGGAAGGAGGCCGTGGAATTTGTCAAGCGCTTAATTTTTTGCACGGCCCGCCGCGGCGGCTTCCCTTTCACGAGCCGACGGCTGAACGAGGGAAGATTAAGAAAAGATTACATGCCCGGGTATCGGGTGGCGCGACACTAATGTAATGATGAAACTTTTTTCTTTTTGGTTCTTTGTTAATGGAACTTTTATTAACATATTGGTGAGATTATTCCGATTCAAACGATACCAAACACGGTACAATTTGGAACATATTTACTTATGTAGAAGGTGTTAAAAGTTCATATTCTTTTATTCATGTTTTCGATAAAGTACAAACATAAAGAAACGTTGGAGTCTTTGTTTATTGTGTACAAAGGTGTCAGAAAGATTTAAAATGGTACAATATTGAATGTCGGAAGGAAAAGAAATAAACGCGTACGTAGGTATACATATACAGTTGGTCACGAAAGTATTTGAACGCACCACCGCTGTCTTTAACCCATCATGTAACAGTTTATCCCGTGTCATCTTCGGGCAGAGCGTCAAGTTATCAAACTGTATATTCCGAGTGATATTCGGAGTTTTAAGAAACGAACTGTGCGACGTGATTCCCTGTGTGCTATAGCGCTATAGCCAGCCTGTACATTAACCAAGTCGTCACTCGCAGTGGAGCCAGAATACGAGATACGGAGGACAGCGAATGGGAAAGAAAGAGAGGTCTGCGTGTCGGTGAAACGAATGCTCGGCTACCTCGACTCTGACCTCTCTTTCTTTTGCCTTCGCTGTCCTTCGCATCTTGTATTCTAGCTCACCACGTTCGACTGTTGCAATTCGATGCAACACGGGGGATGCGGCAAGGGTACGAGGTTGTCGCGGACGTCCACAGTGAGGCGGAATGGTTCCGGAAGGCTCTAACGGCAGCGTGAGATGCTGCCATGCCCCGGGCCAGGAAGCCCACCCGGCAGGCTGTGTACTAGTGGTCGGACGATATCGTCGCCTTGCTGAAAATAAGCACGGCGGCCCTACGCCAGTACACCAGAGCCCGTCGGAGACGAAACCGCGACTATGCGAGGAAGGAAGAGCTCTACCAAGCCTACCGGCAGGCTTCGGCAGCAGCTCAGGCGGCCATCAAAAAGGCGAAAACCAAAGCCTGGGGTGAGCTTCTCAGTTCTCTACACCGTGACCCTTGGAGGCGCCCGGACCGGATAGTCCTTGGACGTATCCGGTCAGCGGCGCCCCCGGTCACGGAGAGCCTTTTTTTTAAACCCTCCATCCTATCCCACAGCATACCCCCCAGAACAGTGTAAACACAACCTAAGGAAGGATGACCGGTCACGACTCCCGGTATAGTTTGACGCCGTTTCACCTCTATTATGAGGTAAAACGACGTCCCACGTGCCCCTTTTAGTCACCTCTTACAACAGGCAGGGGACACTGCTGGTGTATTCTATTTCCGCCCAACGGGGAAGGTCTGGGTTGGGTGGGGTTTAGGCCCAAAACGCATCTCCGATGTAACCAAGTGAACACAAATATAAAATACAGTATAAATGTAAAATATACAACAAGTAAAACAAATAAAATAAAATATGTACAACATGTATAACAAATAAAATATGTACATGTAAAACATGTAAAAACATAAGTGTATGAAGTCATTTATAAATACATAGACATTCGCCATTGAGGACGTTCACATCAATAAAATAAAAAAATAAATATTTAAGTGTATGGACTAGTAGTTTGACTCTTAGACTGAGTCCGTGCTTAAAAAAGGTGAGGGCTCATGTGCGGCCTTATCTTCGTGTGGAGGGAGTCGTAGTCTTACGCCTTCTGCCATATATTTTATCGTGTACCCTTTTGGTTTTTGCCTTTTTCAACATAATGTTTCTGTAGTGTTTAAAAAAGCTATTCCATGATTGGGTGTCCTTTGCAACTCTGTTTACAAGATTGTCCGCAGATGTTGGCTCTCCGGGCTCCATCGATGATAGGAGGAGGATCTTTCGAACAGCCTATGTTCAGGTGTGTCGTCTTCAGCCGGGCAGAACTTACAGGCTGGGGAAGTCATTCTGCCTATTCTATGCAAATAGAACTCGAATGATCCGTGTCCCGTCAGGAATTGGGCCCCGTAGAAATCGGGAGAGAACTCATCTCCCAGGTTTAACCAAACAGTCAGATCTGGGAGGAGTCTATAAAGCCAGGGATTTGAGGGGCTGGCTGCCCATCCCTCCTGCCACGCCCTCACCGTCCCCGCCACTATGCCCCGCCTCCTACTTTCAGGATCGAGCTCCGGGGGGGGGGTGCGTCCCCGGGAATAGGTGGAATTCTCTCTTGGTGTTTTTGAGAAGGTAAAATTCCTTTCTTCTTTTAAGCTCAAGCTTCACCAGAGGGCACCTAGCCATGACACAAAGGGCATCTTAAGAAGTAGTGCGGTATGCCGCATTTCTTCTGACCAGGACCCTTTTGTGACTGCGCCTTAAGGTACGTTCGTTTGCCCCCCGACTTACGGCGTGACCTCAGATGTGCGAGGCATAGTAGATAATGGAGGCCCAAATGCCATAGTAGGGGCGTCTCACGGCTAGTTTTGGGCTCCCAATGTTAGGGAGGAGTCTCGCAAGGGCTCCCATGATCCTATCAGCCTTTTCCACCACCTTCGCGATATGTCTGGTATACGTTCTTCTATAATCGATAAGAACCTCCAGATATTTTAGTTCTCCGGATGTTACTATTTGTATAGGGCTGACGTGTACTGTTTTTTCAGAGGCCAATGTAAGGCCCGCCTTACTAAGGGTCCTGCCAATGCCGTAGAGGGCCGTACGTAAGTTGTCCTTGACCTCCTCCATGTCCCTGGCTGTGATTAACAGTGCCAGGTCATCCGCATAGGCGAACGGGGAAACGGCCGGTATTGTCGCTGCTCTGATCACGTTATCGTAGATGAGATTCCACAAGTATGGTCCAAGGGCCCTGTGGAATCCCATCACGAATGTACGATTTTAGGTGCCCCTCTTTATGTTAAAGTAGGATGGACCTACCATAAAGAAAGTTTTGGATACCTCTAATGAAGTACAGCGACAGTCTTCTTCTTTTCAATTCCTCAATGATGTAAGAATGTCGTACTGAATTGAAGGCACTCTTAATATGTAGGGTGGCCATAATCATAAGTTTAGGGGCTTTTTTAACCTTATCCACTTCTTCATGCAGGTTATCCATGGCTGACAAAGTTGACCTACCCTTCCTAAAACAGAACTGCCCAGAAGAGAGTCCTTTGGGTCCTATATGCGCCACCATCCGGGCCTTGATTATATATTCCCAGATTTTCGCAAAATGGGAAGTCAGGGAGATCGGGCGGAAAGCGCCCTTCTCCGAAGAGGCCTTCCCCGGTTCTTTAAGCAGGACTATCCTTGCCTCCCTCCATCTAGCCGGGATCGCCCCCTGCCGAAAGGCGGCATCAAGGGATTTAGGGATGCCGGGTATTCTCTTTTAAGGAGATTAAAGAAAGGGCCCAGGATTCCAATCAGGTCCATCTGCTTTCGTGCTTTTCCACAGGACGAGTGCGATCTTCAATTCTGGAACTGTGACCTCTGAAATGACCTCTAGTGAAGTCTTTGTTTCCGCAGATGAAAGTGGCGGCGCAATGTCAGGTTCCCGGGTGATGACAAAGAGGTCCTTTAGGATGATCATGAGGTCTTCTATTGACAGGTCCGCTTGAGGGGCACGGCGTAGGGAGGATATAACCGCTATATATGGTCTGCTCTATATATGTTTGCTACCGCCTTAGCTAAAATAGGTGGGGTATTCTTAGTCGTAACGTTAGACGTGGGCGTGTCGCTGGGAGGTCTTTCTTTATTTGACCTTTGCCCCTGAGGGTGTGTCGGCGTGGTTTTGCTCGAATCAACCAGTTTGTCCCTACTCTGTTGTGCCTTACTTATCTCAGTTTGGGTACCCACTGAGCTAAGGGGTACGGCAGACCTAGGTGGATGGTGGGAGGGAGATTTCTCCGTTTGGGTGGCAGCTACATTTTTTGTAGGGGTGGGCGTGAAAGGAAGGGGGCACAACTCTTCCCCTGTCTGGAGCTTCCCTCTCTCCCTATCTCTGTTTGCATGTTGAAGGTCATTGACGGCCCGTGCCAGGGCTGCAATGGCCAATTTGATGTCTTACGGGGTAGTCGCAGTTTTTGCCAGTTGATGGAGAGTTTTGGTCTACTCGACCATTTGTTTGACGGCTGCGTCCATCGAATCTCCCGCTGGCCTGTATGGCTCCGTTCTTGTTTCCGTCCTTTTCCTCTTCCCATGTTGTTTAGGGGAGGTGAATTCTTCGGCCTCCGATAAATCTACAAAGGTCTCATTTCCTGAGTTTGTTCCTTCCTGTATCTCTGCTGCAGGGTAAGACCTTATGTGGCCTTTTGGTGGGCTGCGGCCCAAAGATACCCTAGGTTTAAACGGGTTGTCTGATGGTAATTGTAGATTCTCCAGTATGACAACCGGTTCCTTTATGCCAGGAGCATTGCTGCGTCCGGGGGCCTAGTGTGCCATCTGCGGAGCTGAGCAGACGCTGGATGACCGCCGGGTAGGCCTACTCACCCACCCCCCGAGCCGGCGGGTACTGGAGGATCCGTACCCCGTGCACAGAGGATTCCCAGGGGCACCACGAGGAGAGGACACAAGAGAACTCGACTGGATCAGGCCCTCCAGGATCACCGAGGACAGCCACCGATAACCCACCCAGGTAAACCCCAGGTGAGTATCGCATAGCATGCTGCCGTCGGATCCCCCTTTGGTTTTTGAGTTCCAGGTAAAGACCCAGAACAAAGCAATCACCAGTCTTCGCCGGTCCCTGGGAGGAGGGGACCGCCCTGTACCCCAGGTAAGTTCCCGCAGCCAAGAGAATGATAAATGATTGAAAAACCAAATGCCAAGATCGAGGCCGCAGGAGCCCAAGGTCACAGGACCCCCGGTGACGGAGAGCTGGAACCTCAAGTGCTCGACTGTGCCTTGGACACACTCTTCCCGGATGATCCGGAAAAGCAACGACCGCTCGAGCCATCTGACCAGATACAGTGGTCAGATGACCTGAGGTCAGATGCCCAGGTGTTGGCAATGGACATGCGCGTCCTCGGGCCCCAACTGAGGTGGCTGTTAGACAGCTGCCTACAGTCGGGGCACTGGACACTTCCGTTGAAACGGGCGCGGCTTGTCCTCGTCCCCAAGAAGGGGAAACCCGTAGGGTCGCCCTCTGTGTACCGACCGATCTGTCTGCTCGACGAAATCGGGAAGCTTCTCGAGCGAGTGCTCGCTTCCCGATTCGCGGCAGATCTAGTCAGCGGTCAGTACGGCCTGGCCGAGTGCCAGTTGGGCTTCCGCGGTGGACGTACAACACTTGACCCGATTGTTCGCATCAAGTCCATCACGGGCTCGGCCGTTTTCCAGGGTGGGGTGGTGTTGGCGGTAAGTCCCGACATCGCCAACGTGTTTAACAACCTACCCTGAGAAAGCATCAGGAAGGGACATCGCGAGCTCGAAGATCCTCCCTATATGCAAGCTGTGCTGTTCGACTATTTGTCGAACCGCTAGGCAGAGTATCCCGGTCGGAACGGGATGCTCAAGAGGGCGACCACCAGCGGCAGGCCCCAGGATTCCAGTATGGGTCTGCCCCTATGGAACCAGGGGTACGACGCTGTACTGCGGAGGCCCTTCCCACCCGGTACTGATTATCGTGGTGAGGAAGTACTGGGCGAGGACAGCCCGCCGCACGGACGTGGCGGTGGCACTCATCAACGCCAGGATGCGAGCTCTAGGGTTGGAGATCTTTCTGTAGAAGACAGAGGCTGCCTGGTCCCAAAGGCTGCCTTTGTCGCGGCGACCACCCCAGACTCGAATCCGCATAGGTTCGATGCCTTGTCGAGGTCGAGGGTAGTCACTGGGGGGTTTTTAGCGGGTGAAACCCCGCATTGGCCATCTCCGCCCCCAGCAGAGGCGATACTGCCTTTTCAAGGTTTTCCCTCCGTCAAAGGCACATGGACGACGGCACAGCCAAACGACTCCGACGACGAAGAAAAGAAGAAGGCAAATTCCAAGAGAAGAAAGCCCCTCACGAGAGACCGCCTTGAAGCGCTCATCGCCGACAAGAAGGAAGAAAAAACCTACGCACAAATCTTCCAGGACATAACGATGCAAGCCAAAAGACAACTCAAGGGAAAGATAATGACGGTAAGGAAATCCCGCAAATGCGACCTAATCATTGTGGCCGCAAAAGGCTCAATTGCCACGGAACTCAAGGCCATAGTTGATGAAGCCATTGGAGCAAAGAAGACCGCTATGACCTTCATGCCAAAGGTGAACGTCGAGGTCAGAGAACTTGACTCTATTGTGACCGACACGGAGAACATTCCGGACCTATTAACACACTTCGCTGTCGACGAAAACGTCGGAATGACGGTCCAGTCCATCAGAGAAATTAAAATCACCGGCAGAGGGACAGCCATTGTCGAACTCCCGGTCCCTATCGCCAGGATGATCAAAGGCCTTGAAAAGGTCAAAGTGGGGCTAGTGATAGCTAAGATGAAGGTGCTACCTAGTTTGTTAGTTAAGAACATTTCTCCCGGGAGAGGAGGATTTCGGTATCCCCATCCGAGGCCATAGCTGCCGAGTTGTCGTGAGCACTAGCTTTCACAAAGCCCCGCAAATGGGGCTAGGGTAAGCATTACCCGGGGAGCTTATTACCCCCGACTTTCCAACCGATCCAACTCTTTTAGGCTCGGGCCACATGGAGGTACGGAAGTACTCGTGCGAGGGATGGAGAGTCATTAGGATCTTCCTATCTCTACCTAAGTGTTTAGCTGTGGAGTTGGACGTCGGTGCCACCGACACCTTCGTCTCCTAAAGGTAACGGCTAACTGGCTCACTCTTGTCTTCACCCACAGACCGAGTGTAGTACAAATGGGGGATTCATCGTCGTATCATCTTCATCGAGAGAGCGCTAAATCGCCTATTTCAACCCCCTAACATTACATGCCTATGTCCCGATTAGCTCCGGAACCTGCCCCCACCCCCTCCTGTGTTTACCCTTTTCAAACTGTTAGACCGAGTTAGAGCGCAAGCGACTGTAAAAGGATAGAAGTTTTAGCTTCGTTGTCACTGCGCGTTTATTAAAATCTCGGATCTAACGTTTTCCCGGACTCAGGCAGATTCAGGATAATTACGAGAAAGTGGCACGTGTTTCTGCCGTTCAGTGCATTTAATATGTTGAACAAAACTACACCGCTCGTTCGGTTGGTAACAAGCGTAGTTACTTTGTAGTTTATAATACAAAATAAGAGAAAATACAAAATAAGAGGACGATCTCTTAACGAATGATTTTAGTCAAATGCTTAGAAAGAAATTTTCTATTCAAAGGATTCGAACTAACTGCTTCGCCGATCGGTTACGGCCGACGCCCGGCGTTTTCAAAACCGACCGGTGTTGTGTATAGAGTGTTTCCTTCTCTCTCGCCCTCCCTTTCGTAGCAGGTTCTCCTGCTCACACGCATAGCAACGCGCACGTGGATCAGTCTCTGCGTACAAAGTCAGAGAAGAACAACAGTTACAATATGTTTTCTCCTCGTCGCCCTTGTATGAAGAATCATGATCGACTAACGACACTGAACAGGAGATACCGGGTGTACCTCCGAAACCGGTAATAATTGGTACCCCGAATTTGTAACAGAAACTATCACACCCCGACCCCCCGGAAGAGGAGGAAACACCGATGCTCCAATTAGGTAGATGGGGAGGCCTTGCTAAGCGGCCTCTATTAGGGATGTGGTCGGGTTCGCACGATGTCATCCCCCGGAAGACGCGATGAACCACAAATGAATGCATCGCCACTGAATTTCAGTCTCGCTACAGCTTGACTATGAGTTTAAAATAATAAAAGACGAATAGAATACATCTCGCCCATAACATTTCTGTTTTGCCTATGGGTCTCGACCACCCCCCTCGCTACCGACCTAGTGTGTAGCAGGAACCATCACCCACGTTCTAGATTACCTATTGAAACGCTCCCTCATCCTAAGGCTCCCTCTCTCTCTAAGTACGTTACGACGGATCGTTGTGACGTCATCCGCGACGTCCCGTGACCTGTCGCTAATCTACGTTATTCCAGGGTCACGGTGTTTAGCGGCTTTTCCTTTCACGGGCACGGCCTTGTTTCAGTAGTGCTACGCTTTACTTACAGTGCGTCATGATAAAAGATTACCTTCCAGATTCTGTAATTACAGGATTCTACGGGCTGATGTCACGAGAAGCCATGACCGACTAGTCTGCCATCCTTCCGATAATCGGTTTTCCAGTATATGTCCTGCTATTTGGAATCGTACCCAGGCCACACGGTCCGGGGTTAATATAGGCGTGGAGAGAGCTGCAAAAGAGCTCCTCCCAAGGCCACCCGTCCATCCGACTCAGGTAAACAATTCTGCTATCTGCCGACTGAAAGCTGCAACGAATTTATCATTCATCTCCGTCATCATTGGTATGCCAAAATCTATTTCTATCTTTATTTATTTGATTGTTAGAATATATCTTTGTTGTTATCAAGAACGAGAGTGATTTCCTATCCCTTCTGTTCCCTATCCAAACTGCGTATTACCCCGGTAGGTTTAGATAGGGCGTGCTTTAGCATCTTAAAAGAGCCAGGACCCGCAATTATAAATAAAGTAATGACAACATGGCAGCACGTTACATCCCCCTTGTCCTATCCACCCCCCTCCCGCCGACCTTCCTATATGGATGGTCTACGTGTCAAGAGTTCCTGGCAATCACATGCCCGTCTGACTATACACTTCCATGCTGTCTCCTTTCTGTCCTGTCCTTGCGGAATGTTGAGGTCTCCTCGGTAAAGATCCCGATCACACATAGAGAGAACTGGCTCCCGGGGCTCGGAGGATTGAGGAAGGGTTTTCATGGCAGGGTGAATGGACAGTCTTGCCCACCTGCTCCTCCACTTCCCTTCCTTTACGGACAGTCTACGTGCCTCGAGCTCTTGGCAATCCCATACTCGTCTGGCAAGACACTTCCAATCCATATCCTACCTTACATATTCTTGCGGATATGGATCCTTGGCAGTATTGTACCCATTCGCCCATGGGGTCCCTAGTTTGCTACCTTGTCCCCCACCCGGGGGTTCTGATTGCCCTATCTTCTAAATCTCAGTTCTCTGTTTCGTTTTGCCTGTAAAGGGAGATCGAGGCCTTGTTTAGTTCTTGTTATTTCCATGACCATACTTACCTTTGTTCTTGTTCCTGCTATATCGATGTCCTACTCCCTTGATTGTAAATTAGGCTTCTTGAGCTGTAATCTTATTAGTAACTATCCTATACCGCGTTTGTTCTTGTTTAATTATAACTTTTTGACTTGACATCACTTAGTTGTTTTCCTACCTCCTGCTTTTTTATATTTTTCATTACTATTATTCTATTATTGAAACAATAGGGTTCCTATTCACTTTGCTATATCAATCTGGCTTCTAACTGTTCCCTATTCAATCACTATAGATTACGATACGATAGAAACTACATAAAATAAAATAACGAAAATTGTTAAACACAGACATTCGGTGTAATATGAACCGTTTCTAACATGGAGTTAGCATTCGACGTTGAAAGTTCTTTTTAGAAGTTAATGTCAAGAGGGACAGCCGAAAACAGAATCGGCAAGGTCTTCGTCGATGGCAGCAACACGTTACAGGTAATCCGCGGATGGTCGCACTGCAGAAGACAAGAGTGAGTTTTATAATGTCCAGATACAGGTGTATGAATAAAAAATACAGATGTTGCTCTAAGAATATACGAAACAAAACACGACCTCCAAAACACGTTCCCATGCAGCCTTTCCTTTCTAAAAAGTATTGACCATAAAAAAGTGGGGATCAACCTATTACGTCACATCGATCTTAACGAGGGAGGATCAGTTCAACAATATCAATTGTTCTTTCCGAACAGAGCCCTTTGCATTCTTCGGGCAAATAGAGTTCATGTTCGGAAAACGAAGTTTTAGTTTATTTAGCGATTACGTAGAGATTACTTAGTAGTGTCGTGTACGTCGTTGTTATAAATAATGCAAATTAATTATTGTAGGTTTTATTAAATACTGTAGATTTTATTAATTATTGCAGGTTTTATTAAATATTGTAGACTTTATTAATTATTGCAGGCTTTATTAAATATTGTAGGTTTTATTAATTATTATAGGTTAAATATTAATATGAATAGTAGTTAAAATAATTTAGTATAGGTTAAACATTAGCGTAAATAATAGTTATAAATTAATTCTTTTGGGTGTTAGTTTTGTGTAACGTGTACAGTGGTAAACGGAACGGAGGAACCGCGCGCGGGTCTAATTAATCGCGCAGTGTGTGAACATTTTTCGCGGTCGGAACAATCGCGCAGCGTGTGTGCACACTTTTCGCGGATGGCACAATCGCGCAGTGTGCGTGGACACTTTTCTGAGTCTCTAGAGTAACTGTACGCCCCTTACGAACCCTGTACCGCTGACACTCCGTGCGTGCGGATTGCCATCATTTGGGTCAATTTTTAAACGCTTATAACTAGCAAACGAAGCATGTGTCGCAATATCGTTATTCTTGCTTTTCGTCTTATTTTGCCCCAAAGAATCACCCCTTAAATTTTTTCCCAGTAGTAGTCGAACATCCTGTATAAGAAGCGACATCAAGCGCGCGAGATACACAGCTGACAGTTGACACACAGTGAACATCTATTGTACAGTTACAATTCAACTATTATTAAAGTGATTAGTAATAGGCAAGTCTTGTATTTATTTTTAAAAGACCTATCCAATGCAGGCCTAAATGTTCGTAATTGCGAGCTTAAAACAGGATACATACAGAACCCGCCGTTAGATAGCCGTGGCCGTAGCACAGAGTTATATTGACCCTGACGCAAGCTTACGAAGTTTAGCAATAGCGTCCCTTCCGCCGTGGTCGCTTCTGTTAATTTCATTCGCATTATGTACCAGTTCCGCCGTGACTTCGGCGAACCTGCTACATTTCATGATTAAACGGTTAATTTATCGATAGCATTGATCGCATCTGCCCCCTCGAACTGGCTCGAAACCGGAAAAACGTTTCCTCTGAACCCGCAACGCCGAGCGGTAATAAAACGGCCTACAATAAACTGATCGTATTTGTTGACAGAATACGACATATCGCTTTTACTCTGAGCCATTACAACGTTGTGAGCCGCAATATAACGACCCCTCACTACGATTTTTGTTTGTTCGTTTACTGCTATTCACTCTCTCTCCCTCTCCCTCTCCCTCTCCCTCTCCCTCTCCCCCC
>NW_015373911.1:66188-92281 GCF_001272555.1 Dufourea novaeangliae | reverse complement strand
CCCTCTCCCCCCTCTCCCTCTCCCTCTCCCTCTCCCTCTCCCTCTCTCTCAATTTTTATCATCCTGTACCATTCAGTTCGAATAGCAATAATGTTAATTTAACAAAAGCCATTAAAGTTTTCTTAGTATTGTCTCGTTTGTCACCGGCGAAAACAGAGATAGATGGAACTACTTTACATAGCGAGTTCGCGAAGTGTTCGGGAAGAGGATACGATTACGGGAGCGCCGAATATCCTCAAAGTATTTCGCTATACACGCAATACAACAACTGAAGCTCGTATAATTTGTGAAATTTTCAAGCCGCCGTCAGTTCTTTATAAACGATAAGCCGTTTTTGTTTGCCTCACAATCGCCGGCGGGCTCCATATGAGCGTGCGAAAAACAAGTTTGCAAATCGGCCCTTTTATCCGGAACTCGTGCAGCAGATTTGTTCACCTTCGTCCATTCAAATCGTTCCCCCTTCCTCGCGATACTAGCGCATACGCGATCGAGAGATAGCGAGGGATCATCCGCCGCTTGTTATCCCGGATATAAAACTGTTTTCCTTTTTCTTTCACACTCAACATTTCCGCGATAAAATAGCACGTCCCCTTTTCCTTTATTGACTATCCTTCATCTTGGCGTTCAACTTTTGGAATTTCAAACAGCGTTCGGTCGTCTGGGAAATCGTCCGCGATTATTATCGAGCGTTGAATATATCGCCGAGGCCGCTACCTTTTTCGAGTTAATCAAAGTATTTATTCTTTCGATAAGAACGATGCACCTAACGGAATGAATGGAAAAACTTATAAAATACTGATTAAAATTGTTCTAATTTCATTTATCGTACAAAGTTATTACACGTTATTATGTTATATTTATGTTTTTGGCGGTGTTTATAGACATTCGATAAAGTTAGATTGTTATGATAAAGTAAACCAAAATCATGTTTTAAAAATAATCGTCTATAATTAAAAAATGAACAAAATTATTATTATTATTATTCACTTTGCTAGCAATGAATATCATATTCTACATCTCATTTTGGTTATCGTTTATAATTACAATCAAATGAATATAAATAATTATACGTTGTAATTTTCGGTTAAACTTTTTGTTGATCACCGAAAAACAATATGGCGAACTGTTAGAAATGTATAGTATATACTTCACTTGCTATTCTACATTTATAGCTAATTATTTTTGTAAAAGCATTTTTTTTATGAGAGCCGTAAAGTTTGTCAATTTGGTACAATCAGTAGAAATGATCTGTTCAAAAGAAATCAGAATTGATACAAATCAATTTTGACAAAGTTTAAATTTAGATAAAGTGCATACGAGAATACTGAACATGCATTATGATTGACACAAGTTAAGAAATTTAGCTGTTTAAATGTACGAAGAAGATTTTGTGAGAGTACTTTGAAATATCGGAAACGATTTTTATTTTCTTTTTTAACGTTACGCAGTCAATTATTTCGGTAATTGATCACGAAATTAATCATATTATAAGGCGTTAACACGATGGGCGTAGTGGGCATTTCCAAAAGGAGGGATTAAATCGTGTAAAATGCACGCACACACGCACACACGTATATGTTTTCCCAGGAATCCGTTGATATAATTGTAATTATCATTTTGTCGGAAAATATAAAACAATCGGCTGTGTAGTAAATCTCAAACTATTTTTTATAAAGATTCGTTTCAACAGGTACCATTTGAATCAAACTTTTCAATACATCAGAAAAGATATCTGATTGATAAAAGGGTTTCTGGGGGATCAAATTAATCTACCGTAATTAAATTATTTTATCTTGAACTAATCGAAGAAGTAGCGATGTATCGCAATATAGACAGACTATTCTGCATTACGTGTTTTCAGTATTTACGCAAAAATAGAATATACACCACATCGATATTTAATCGTATTCAACATCATTTAATATAAACTATTATTTTAAACATTTTTTCAAACATATCTTGCAAACTTTTATTTAAGCTGCATTAACCGTGATACCGAGTTTTTACACAGAAGAAGAAGAAGAAACTCAATGCACTTATTATCAGTAGTGAAACAGCTTCTGAATGAAATTAACTGATACTCATTATCAACGGTATGTATAATCTTCCAAGATTCTATTAATCGGTCTAATCAGGAACACGCAAGAATTTATGCCTATCTCACACCAGCTTCCTTTATCAGTGACGAATCGGTGGTATATCGTTGCCAGTTTTCCACCATCTAATACATTGCAGTTCTCTAATACATCCGAGTCAGAATTTTGTGAAACGTGTGTACTCATCAACGCGCGAGTATATCTATACGTGTATCGTATATCGATCGTTTAGTGAAAGTCGAAAGGCAGCTCGTCGAGTGAACGTTTTCGCCATCGTCGATGCCTTACGTATACATCGAAATCCATACAGTTGCGCGAGAGCGAGAACGCCTGCCTACCCGTGGGCTGGATTCGATATCTCGACGTGCTTTTAATATCGCATTATCGTGAATCGCGTCTGGATCGACAATGGAAACAATTGCAGTGGGATGATCAAATTATTAGAGCCACAGTACGAAAAATATCGTTTCTTTTTGTATTTGCGTAGAAATAACATCACAACCTCCAAGATTGAGATACTTTTTATCTAACGATTGATCACTGTAGATTGATCATTGTAATTATAAAAGATACAGTTAGAATCGTAAAATCGTCGATGTAAGCAGGTGGACTCTAATAATTTGGATCACCTACCGTACTTCTGAGGCACGAGTGACCGCAGTAATGATTCGTCTCACCTGCTTGGAGATCGCTTTGGTTGTGGTCACGTGTTACTAAGTGGAACCGGAATTCAGCTCCTGATAATGAGCCCTCCCGATTATCTCGATATCTGACGTTGTGTAGTTGTCTAACCGTCACGAAGTTGCTCAGACGATCACGATCGCGGTTTTAAAGACAACCAAGGCCTTTGGCGCTACGTCGAACCAGCGTCCAACCACTGCCGAAACGTTTCTAGTTGATCTTCTCGCAGAGAGCAACCATGACACACGTGAAGGAGAGCTCTGCCAAGGTAAGCGCGATCGTCGCGTTCTATTTGCCCATTCGCCGCTGGCCAGGAGAATGTCCGAACGCAACGTGGACACGCGAAATTCGTCCATTGGCAAACAATGGTCTGTCAGGTGTCGCGCATATGGACGCACTCCCACTGGGACGTTTCGATACGCCGTGATAGGGATATCGTGCATCGGGTTAAAATCCTGTCCGGTAAAATCCCACCTTTTCGTGATCAAAATGGGCAGTGCTTGTATTTCGTAATGGAAAGTTATTACGACGTGGATGCTAAGATCCATAAAGAGACACTTTTACCAAGGGACCCAGCAACACCTAATTAACTGTGACCATTTAGTGTAACTTAAAAACATTTGAACTACTTTTATGTTTTTTGCGAGCCTAATAGTTGAATTATCACAAAACGTATAAAATGTGTTTCTCATTATGATAGCTTTACCATACTAGACAGTTCTTTCGCTGATATTAGATAATATAACTTTTAATTTCACGAATCAGGTCCCTATGTTTACTGTCTCCCTTACCTTCTATGATGTATAGTAATTTGAAAATTGTTTACGTGCGACGAAATGCAAATAAGGGTGGGTCAAAATTTATGATACAAATGAGGTTAGGGAGATGGTACGGCTTAAAATAATACAAAAATTAATAAACAAAGAAGTTTGAAAATGTGCTGGATACGCGTGCAATTGAATAGGACTTGGATAGCGCGTCTGTTTATTACATTCCGTTTTTACTTACTGCCATGACGAATACACGAGTTTCAGATTAATTTTCAAAATCGATTTTTTCGCAAACAAAGCCTCTATAACGCAATTTTATTATTCTTAATTTTTGTCTTATTTTGAGCCGTACTAACTTCCTAAATTCATTTGTACCATGATTTTTGCTCACCCTCTATGTACTCATTAATTTGCAATTAATATACAAATTATAACGATGAATTTCAGTAGTAGTAAATTATCAGAATGAAATATTTTAATGTGATGAAAATGTTTAAATTTGTTTTTAATTACAAGGAAATGTGTGTACCTATGTCAGTGCAAGTAGTTAGAAATATACAACCGGTTAAATGTTGAAATAATTATTGGAAGCACCGATTATTATTAATCTGCTATCTTTAATCACTTACACTACGTGTGGTTCACATTACACAATGGATATGTTCATCCTCTTTTCAGTAAATATTAGGTACCAATAAATAATTCACCACTTACTTCCTTTCCAGGGAAAAATTCTGTACTACTTTGAAGAATGTTATTAAATATTGTTAAGATAATCGAAGATTTTAATTGTGTAATGTGAACTTGAATCTAGTGGCAGTATTTAGTGGGACGAAGTTGGTAGCCCTGTCAGGAGATCAGCGTCATTTATTAATTCGCTCGCTACTACCCACATAGCATATGACGCCTTAAAGACGCCCATTTTACGGCTATTTTAGGTCTAACGCGCCTTTAAGCCGTCTTCAACGCGCTATTCGGCGTCATGTGCTATATAGGTAGAGATGACGTAAACTGCTACTTGTAAGTCACGAATGATTCAATCTCACATTCGTTCCCAATCGGGGTGATTTTTTACAGTGAATCGTTATTTTTCATAATCGCTTCTAATTTGTGGAGAATATAACAACAGTTCTTTGCACGCGTCACATAACCTGTATATTTTATATTAATTACATAAAAACAAAAATACTAGTCACATCGTATAAAGTGAAGGAATAATGAGGAACAATGAAGAATAATGAATAAATCAATGATTATAAATTCTAAGCAACAATATATGTTGTATAATTATAGCAAATCATGCTTTTATAATTTCTTTTTTCTACTGATTTTTCAAAACGCAAACATTAATATAATTCATTTTCAAATCATATTGAATATGTGTTTCTTTAAAGATCAAGAATAATTATACAAGATACTCGCTCGAGAGATTACAGACGCTCCCAAGACAAATTTATAAGTAGACTCCGGATGTTTAAGCACGATAAGTATGTAAAAAACACATGCGATTTATTCACGAAAAATATGCAAATATGCAGGAAAATATGCAAATTTGCATGGAAAATATACAACATGAACAATACATTTTGCGATTATTGTGACATATTTTAATTCGAGTTACAGTAAATGACATGCATTTTTTCCAAATGTTCAGCATCAAACAATGCCGCTTCAATCCACGTAGGTACCCCATCTAGTTAAAATAGATTCCGGTGACAGAAGAGTATCTTTTAAGATTCTTCGGTACGTTTCAATACGAAGCGATGCTTTAACAAAAACCTTGTTTATTGATGATATTAATTTATTCAGTAGTGGAAAGTGAAGATGTACTTCCTTCGAAATTCTGTATAAGCCATGCACTATACATGTAATGTGTACCATATTTTCGTAAAATAATTTTAGTTTTTTTCCTGCTTTGATCATATATGATGCTGTATCTGTGACCAGTAAAATAATTCTTTCCTCACTACCATTCCGTAGTAAATATTTGCAGGACTCAATTCACAAACCGAATATGGTCACATGATTTATTACTTCTAGTTGCTTCGAACACAATAAGTGCGGTTTCGTTATTTGATCTTTGCAAAGTTTTCCTACCACTAAATTTGGAATGTACTGGCCTGTTACAATACTGGTTTCATTCACAGAAATCCACATACAATGGTCGGCAATGTCTTCCCTAATATTTTGAATACTTGAATCATAGCAATTGTCCAAGTAATTTTTTCGTAGTGTCGATTCATCCCAAACAGTGCGGTCTGTATATTTCGTCAGGAAATTCTTCTACACATCGTTATTTAAGACACGCCACGGCATAATAACAACAACCATTTCTCGTGTTACGTAAAATTCATTTTTTTTAACTTGTTTGTAGCTGCTCAGAAGTATCCTTTTTGCAAGTATTAGCTACTTACAAATTAGGACCAATAACAATTTTTTCCTTTTTGAATAACATTAAATGTTATGACGAGACGCACCATTTTTTTAAATGTAAAAACTAAAATCGTGGTTGGTTGTAAGTACAAAGAATAGTACTACATATGTAATCTTTCGGGCGAGTATCACGTATAATTACGATCGAACTTCACTATAGTTAAGTTCATTTAATCGTTAAATTAAAGGGTACACTAATAAGTTCATATAACACGTCGATAAAACATTCTATACAATAGTAAAAACTAGAAAGTACTACACAAAATCAGTTGATTACGTAACTCAATACACTCGTGATTATTGGTGCACAACTAGTAGCGAGCATTTGAAAAATTCGTCAAATGTAAACACAAAATAACAATACTTGATTTAGGAGAACTTAAACTTTTCCTCTACTCATTTTCAGTGCACCAACCAATTGAACAAACAATTTCATCACGGCTGCCCCCCCCCCCTGCACGAAACGATAACAATTCCACGTTCCGCAATCATAGACGCGTGTGACTGGCGATTTCAGACGTTCCGCGTGAAAAACGAAGGACTCGGCTGAAAAAATTACGGCTCGAGAACGTTATAATTGAGTACGCGTGCAACCATGCACCCGACAGAACAATGGCCACAATCTTGCGCGTAAAAGAACAGCGTTCGGTAGATCTTATCTGGCCGCGGTTTGTAGCGCGACTAGATTAAACTACCAATGTTCGTACCATTAGACTTTAGAGATAATTTCGCTCGATCTCGAGCGTTTCCTTTAATCTCGTTACGTAAATACCTTCAGCGGTCCACCAGCGGCGCGTTTACATACCCACAGTCCGCATTACGGCAACCCGTCTGTATTGTCTCCTAGGCCCTCCTTCCTTCCTTCCTTCCTTCCTTCCTTCCTACACTCCTGTTCTTCAGTCTGTCTGGGGCTACCCCCAGTTTCCCTTCTCCGTGATTTTCGGGGGTTTCTTACCATTCGCAGGCCGGCCTGATAATTTATAATATGATGCAAATATGATGGTAGACCATGTTATTGACAGGCGAAGAAGGTTTCTCTCGGGGTCGGCGGTGCCTTGGTGGAGCTGCCGCAGGATGTAGAACGGGGCAACTGGGCCAACCCTATCGAGTTTATTCTATCCTGCATTGGGTATGCCATTGGCATTGGCAATGTTTGGCGTTTCCCTTACCTTGTATATCGTAATGGCGGTGGTACGTATATGTGTTCATGACCTGCAACCGGTGAATGTACACGGGTAGTACACTGTACATACACAGCACCCGCGCAAACGGGGCACTCCTGCAACGAGAAAAACGTCAAGTTCGCTAAACAGACAGTCACGGGCTGGCAAACGAACCTACCGGATTACGCGGAATGATTTATTCTCGTCCGCGGACGTTTTCATGAAAACAGAAAAAAAGGAACTAAAAAGAGAGAGAGGAGAGAGAGAGAGAGAGAGAGAGAGAGAGAGAGAGAGAGAGAGAGAGAGAACGAGAGAGGGAGGGCGGGTAGGGCGAGAGCGAAGCGAATATACGCGAGAAGTACACACGCGAATCTCGCGCGCGAGCGTGGTCGACGTGACGAAACGGTTAATTCGAATAATTAAGCGTAGTTTGGCAGCTTGTGACCGAGCGTTCGGGAAATTTAATAAATTTTTCCTGGCTGCATGTGCGGTTATGCCTATTGATGCCAGCCTGACCGGAGGGCGGGGGATATTTGCGAAACGTCGAAAGAGAGGTGACTCATACTCTGAGCGCTTGGCTTTTAATTATTCTATTTTACCTTCCTGCTTCACGTTTTATTCTTTCTATTTACGCGGGCCGAGACTTCATTGTTTCGCCGGCCGGCCGGCCTCTAATGAAAGATTGGGAACGAAAAGAATGCGCGCGCGTGGGGGGGGGGGGTGTTTTAACCTTTGCATTGTGAGCCCACATTTCACCGCATTAATCAGACACAGAGGTCTGATAAATTTCAATTATTCCGTGACACAAACGCGTGGAACGTTGAGCAAGTTGAACGTGTATAATTACTTATTGCGGTTTGTTGCGAGTGACCGTTAACGGCCGTTTATCGAATTCAAGTATGTTTTTCCGTTCTCGAAATGTTTTCCTTATCAATGCCGGATATTTCGGACACTTGATTACAATTTGTACGATACTCTGGATGTCTTGAATGTAAATAACAGGAAACATCACAGTTATGATTAATATTTATGATGTTAGCTATGATTCAGCACTTGGCACATATATATGAATAATTTGATATTCAAGCTGATAAAAATAGTTTTGGTAATCAACAATTTTTGGAATGGAATTTGAGTATTTTTTGTTAAATTTTAATAAAATCTTAAAAATGATAAATATATGAAATATACACAGAGATAGGACTGAAAATCTCGAAATGGAAAAATGTTTGAATATTAATTAAGAAACCAAAGCTTGATTCTGACTATTTGTTAGAAATGAAAATTCTTCAAAGGAATAACTACCTACACAGTCAGAATATAATTAAACAAAACTTGTTGAAAAACAGTTTGATAATGGATGTAATCAATGTGTGGACATACGAAGTCTGTTCAGAAAATAACCGAACTTTTTCTTCAAAAAATTTTATTGAATACTTATAGCAATATACATTTTAATCTCCTTCAAAGTACTCCCCTTTCCGTTGTGTACACTTTTCCCAACGCCCCTTCCATTCCGTGAAGTAGCTCTGAAACGTAATTTTTGAAATAGGTTTCAGGGCATTCTGCGAAATTTTTTATTATGGATTCTATTGTTTCAAATCTCTGTCCTTTTACTGGACATTTTAGTTTTGGAAATAAGAAAAAATCTGCAGGAGCTAGGTCGGAGGAGTACGATTGGTGAGGGATGACACTCAGCGAATTTTTGCATAAAATTCGCCAATTAGCAGCGACGAATGAGTCGGTGCATTGTCATGGTGAAGGAACCATGAGTGGTCACGCCAAAGTTCAGATCTCTTTCTCCTCACATTTTCGCGGAGACATCTAATGACTTCTAGGTAATAGTGGCGGTTGATTGTTTGCTCTTCAGGTAGAAACTCAGAGTGAACAACGTGTTTGATATCAAAAAAGACTGTCAACATCACCTTTGTGTTTGAACGACTTTGGCGTGCCATTTTCGGTTTCGGTGACGACTTCCCGACCCACTGCGATGACTGAGACTTTGTTTACACGTTATATCCGTGCACCCATGTCTCATCGCCTGTTATTATCCTCGACAAGAAGGTGTCATCGTCGTTGGCACGATTTAGAAGTTCTTGACAGACCGCTACACGATTGTCTTTCTGCACTTGCGTCAAGGGTTTCGGAATGAATGTAGCGGCAACACGATGCATTCCTAATTGTTCGATTAGAATTTCGTGACATGAATCCACTAAAATCCCAGTCTCTTCTACTAGCTCACGAACTGTTAATCGTCGATTTGACGTCACCAAATCGTTCACTTCGGCAATCTGAGACGTGTCCGTTGATGTCGATGGCCTTCTTGAACGAGTGTCATCTTTGACAGATTCTCAGCCACTTTTAAAACGCCTGAACCCTTTATAACATTGTGGGCGGCTCAGAGCGTACTCCTCGTAAGCCTCTTGAATAATTTTATGTGTTTTGGTAAATTTTTTGCCGAATTTAACACAAAATTTCACTGCAATTCTTTGTTCGTCTAAGTCACTCATTGCAAAATCGCCGAAGGAACCAAACAACACCTGCTTCGAATGAACACTACGCAGAAAGTAACCGTAGACAGACGCAGGTGGTGGGGGATTGTTCGTCAGATTCTACGCTACGCAGTGATGTTAATCGTAAATCAGAAAATATTCTTATACGCAACAGAGAAAAAAAGTTCTGTTATTTTTTTAACAGACCTCGTATTTCTGTATATATATTTTAGAAGTATATGTTGGATGGAAGCGACTTTTTTCGTTTGGAGTTTGTTTAAAAGATGCCTTTGTCGTGAAAAGAAATTTGATTTAGATTATGTTATTAATTCATATTCATGGCAGTATCTAATATAAAACAGATATTGCTGTAAATATAATATTTTTGAGTATATAACAATTGTGTTGTATTTTAAATATTGTATTATTGTAAACATAACACTAAAATTTTAAGTCAACTGAATATGCTTTGAGCAACTGTAGATGCACTTTGTGAAGGTTGATATTATGGAAATGTATATATCGATACAGATACCTGTTGATTGTAGATCTTATTAAGAATTTTTAATTCATATTTTTTTTGTGCAAAATAAATTCATTCTTACCAGCCATATTAGATTACATTTACATTTACTGTTATTATTATATTATGATTATTATGTTAAAATTAACGTAGTTCTGCAATATAAGAAGAAAATTGAACAATTGCTCCTTTAGTAGGTCTCAAATGATTGAAGTTCAATGAATGATTTTTATAGCTATTCAAATCCAACCTCATGTTTTTCCAATGTTTATTTCTAGGTGCTTTTTTAATACCTTTCACTCTAATGTTAATAACAATGGGACTGCCAATATTTTTCCTGGAGCTTGCGATCGGACAATACTCCGGTCTCGGCCCTAATGAAGCTTTCACACGCATGGCACCGGCGTTTCAAGGCCTCGGCTGTAGCACCCTCGTCGTCATTTCGTTCGTGACAATCTACTACATGGTCATCGTATCGTGGACTCTTTTTTATACCTTCGTCTCGTTTATGCCGAAACTGAAATGGGCGTACTGCGACAACGATTTCAACACGAACAGTAAGTACGGCGCTGAAGCCTTTTTCGATTCCTTTTTGGTTCTTAAGACATCCAACGATCTCCTCTTGCTCGTATACGCGTCTAGTAACGTACGGCATGTTACTATGTCACATGTACAGTTTATACTCGGCTATAAAATTCTACGTGGTCGTAGAACTGTTTTAAACGATTGAACCATGAGTGGCGCATGTCCTCAAAATTGAATTTTATTACTCGAAGAACAAGTAAATACCGAATGGAGAATATACGTATTTACGAGTTTCTTTGTTCATGATATTTCTTGAATCTTTGTGTTGCTTGCAGATTTTATTCAGCGGAGATGTAAACAACTCCCATCACACATGGGGCAAATTTAGTGAATAATCATTTTAGAATAGTAATAATAAAATTGGTTATTATTTAGAAATTTGACTTTCTCATTGATTTTAATGATCTTGGCATATATTGCCAAGGTCAACATTCTGAACAACTTTTTCCTTTACATGTTACTGCCGCTCGGCTTTAGTTTTGGAGATATTAACAAAAATATATTCGTTACTATATGTAGTGCGGTAAATATGCTGTTGGAGAGACCCATCTCCAATGTCCCTGACCATGACATACGTTGCTACGGTCAACCTCCTGAGTGATCTTTAGAAGATTTCCGTCATCAAACGTTCATTAATACAAAGTCATTAAGAGAACAATGATACCTTTTTTTTAGAATTGTCTCTAACCAACTCTGAAGCATTATACTAATCGGAGTTGGTTAGAGCCAGTCAAAAAAACAGTCACCCAGAGTTTGTTAGAGACAGTTCAAGAAAAAAAAGTAATTCAAAGTCTGTTTAATCTGGCCGCCGCACAGTTGGCCAAATGACCATTTTAACTGGAAAAAAATAATTGGTAAACTAATGAAGATACAAAAAAATTATGTCTACGAAAGTTTTTTAATACAGAGGGGCACGTTACACAGTGTACACAGTTTTTTTGAAAGTGCAATGGTATGAAAAATTGTAAGGTCACCTTAATGTTTTAATATGGACTAACATACTTATTTATTAATAATATGATAGTCCATATTAAAATATGTATTTCCATTTCACAGAAGGTTGTAAATTAACGAGAACTGAAAAACTTAAATTGACGCGACTTTCGTTGTACAATGTCATTTTGTATAACGTACACGTTTGTTTGAGCGTTGCCAAGCAATGCTACAGTGGGCCATTTCATAAAATTGGTGGAACGTATTATAAAGAATAAAGTTTTCGATGTTTATAAAAAAAAAGTATTTCAATTACGAAATGATTTTTTAAAACAAAACATTGTCTCACGATAGTAGCTGCGAACTGCTGCAGTTAAATTTTGGATTAATATCAACAGTAATGTTTACTGAACGTAATACTGGAAAAATTTTGACAAACCTACATATATCAAAAAAGTTACATTTTCAATCTCGTTCGATATATGTATACAAAAATCGAATATCTTTTTAATGTGATAATGTAATAGTGAATACGACTTTAACAGGAATTAAAAATCCAAACGTTTTTGAGAAAAGTAAATAAATATCTTTGCTACAAGAATCCGTTACTATTGGATATAATATTCGCTTAGAAACAGAACGTGGCCTGAACACTCGAGATGTGAAAAAGACTAACTGATACATTGCCTGATGGGGTAGACGACTAGCTACTGTTCATAAAACAAATACAATCATATGCAACGTCTTTGAGGTCCGTAGTCTGTTCATTGTTTTTCAAGCAAGTATAAGCTTACAAATAGTCCTAATTTTACTGTATTTCATGACATGAAAATTTGTTGATTAAAATTTTTTGATAAATTTCTACCAATTTTATGGTAATGGCCCACTGTGATTTTTTCATATAATGTATAAACAATGTTTCTGTGAATATTTCTAAAACAAAGCCGAACAGCGGTAACATGTATAGGTAAAAGTTGTTCAGAATGATGACCTTGACAATATATTTCAGGGTCTTCGAAATCGGTGAGGAAAATCAAACTTCCAAATAATTACCATAAAATTTCTGCAGTACAATAACTATTGAATTTTAATATTAAAGAAGAATATTTAGTAAATTTAAACAATTAATTAGAAATCATTTATAGCTTAAAGCAGCATCTACATATACAAATCAAACACAATCATCGTAGTGGTAATTACGATGAATCATAGTGTTTCCTGTTCTATTCAATTGCAATGATTTCAATGGGCAATTGCAATTGTAATGTAAAATTAGAGAAACACAAGAAATCAAATCAAATTCAATGCCGCAAGTTTGCTTTCCTTCCGATTCCTTTTTATTTTTCAGAAACGCAATATGGTATAATGAAATGAATAAATTTTTCAACGATCGTTTAGCATACGGTAGAACAACCATCGAGATTATTATTTCATATTAATTCATTATTATTATCAAGTTTATAAAGAAAATAAACGAGTTCGGAGTTCGATTTCATTGCGATTTACTGCGACGCTCTGTCTTGCTGTGGCGTTTTATCTCACGACGATATGATCAACGTACTAATGAAAAATTCAGTAAAGATATGTTTGACAATTGCATGATGACTTACAATTGCACTAAAGAATAGTATTTCTGCAATATCTTTCACGCTTCGGAAATTCTCCGTGATAGTGAAACATTTCGAAGAAATGGTTGAAACATAACAACTTCTTGCACCATGAACAACGAATAACAGCAGGTGCTCCGCAGATGGAATAAGTAGGTGGGTGTGTCCTGTCTTGATTCGTGAATGCAAAATTCACAGGTTGTTCAAAAGTTTGTTTGTTGGATACATATCCACTTTTATACCATGCATATCTAAATAAATTACTGTATCTTGGTGCAGATAATTGATTATGGGTTAGCGATTGTAATTTTATTATATTATTACGCAAATGCAAGGCAATATCTATATTTAAAATAAGCACGAGATTTGAAAATCGTCTTACGAATCCTTTCCACACACGAAATCCATATACATCAAGCGGTTGAATCATGCCTGTAGTCTTTTTCGAAATAGTAAATATGTCAATACCTTTATTAGGTGGTGCAATTTGCTTCAATGAAGCTGAGCAGTGTCCAGTCTAAGAATCCAACAGTAGAGCACTTTTAATATTCGTATTGGATATAAATACGTTCGTAAACCACTCATAAAATAATGTTGTGCTTAATTTTCCTGACGATAATGACATTAGATATGTATTTGGAGGTTTAAACAATGTTTGTTTCACCTGAGGCCCAAAAGTTCCACCAGGTTCCTTCAGTACGATTGAAAGGGGAGACATGAGTTTTCCTGCCGCAGAAATTACGGGCGGCATAGTATAGCTATGTGGCATTGCCGAAATTGACTGAACAAATGCTTCAACTGTTCTTACGCCTTGAAACGCTAATCTACGACCAGAATGCATTTCGAGATCAAAACTGTTTTCATCAACATTATAAACGTGTTCCAGGCCATGAATTTCAATTACACGTTTAATATTGTCTATGAAACCTGTAACACTTTTTTGCAAAGCAGAAACGTCCCCCTTGTAGGAACGAGTAATAAAATTATTCACTTTTCTCGATCCTTTGAAATTGTTCAATAAAACCTCTGCATTTGCTTCTAATGCCCAATTTCGCAAGTTTATATCCTGAATTTCAACGTTCGCATATGTAACTACATACTCAGAACTGATTAAAAACTTAACGTGCTATATGTAGTAGTTTTTACCTTCGATTTCCTCCCTTTTCCAAAGATTGCTCCCATCTGTGTAAGACTTATTGATTTTACTTTTCTAACCCTGTGTTTTACAGTCTCCAGTGTTGGACGCTTTCTTTTACCACTTTTCCAGAAGGCTACAAGTTTTTCTTTATATTCCAAGTCCACGAGTCCACCTTCATGGGGTACACACTCTTCTTCTTTCCGAGGATCCAACTCCGTTGCATCAAGTAGATCGTCTGATGAGAGTTCTCTTTCATCAATAAAGTCTTCTGAATGTGGTCGAAATGGTCGAAATGAAAGATCCTGCTTCGACACTTTTTCTAATAATGTCCTCTACGACATCATCTAATTCCACCTCCCACTGGTTTACAATAGACGGATTTATATTCATAACGTTAAACGTTACCATAGGTCAGGCCTGGCCAAACATTTTCCAGGAGGTGCGCGCGAATGCCGACTGTCCCCACTTTCAGCACTCCCGAAGTCCCTACTCATTGGATCTTGTTGGATCTTGGCAACACACCTTGACATAGTGACTATGTGTTAGAAATGGGCAGTCACGGCATGCGCGCGCACCTCCTGCCCGAGGATGACAACACAACGCAAGCGAGTGCCCTAGTAGCATTGATGGTTGGCCAACTTTGGCGAACGGTTGGGAGTTAGTTGGGATGGTTAGTGTTTTGCCTACAAATTCCCAACATAGGGCCTACGACGAAAAGTTATGACAATTTGCCAACGAATAGCCAACGTTGGATATTCGTAATATATATATATACATATCCGAACTAACTCCCAACTGTTAAAACCTAAATACTCGCAATTTACATAAGTAGCATTTATGGTTGGCCAACGTTGGTCAACGGTTGGGACCTAGTTGGGATATGATTATTGTTTTTTCCTACAAATTCCCAACATAAGGCCTACGACGAAAACTTATGACAGTTAGTACAGTTAGTTAATTAACGTGAAATTTATAACGATAATACAATATTGGGCATGATGCCGCGTCGGCATTGCAACACTCGACTGACGGTATCGCTGACGCTCCAGACTATTTCAATGAGATTAAAAGCTATATCAAGTGTTACAATTTCACAAAGTTGTAATAAAATTGTCGATTGTCAATTCTGTTGTGAGTTCACGATTGCTACGAGGCCGAAGATTTTAAGCCATAAATAACCGAAAATTCCACTCCGGCCTCTACAAGGGTGGTCGGCCAGGGCCAAGCAGCGTCAACTTACACGTGTCGGTAAATTTTGTTCCCTGCTCCTCGACATAGACAATGTACATTGTACTTTCCAACTCGAAGCAAGGGATACGTTGGTGGTCCTCTTCATTTCGGACATTTTCAAGCCGATGCACGTGATGTCTGTTTTCTATTTCGAAGCAGTAGGTACCCTGGCAATAAATTAACGGGCTACGCGCCTTGGTGAAACTGCGCGACGGTTCTTTCCTTCCACTTCTGTAAAGCACGTGTTATCCTAGAACCGTTGGTTTCTTTTTACATAAATCTTGTCATGGTGGGTGTGAACTCACAATGTAACGATGGGAAACTACTTGGGGGTAGAGGAAGCCCTTTCGGAGAAATTCTGTCAGTCGGTTAGCAATCGGGCGACAGAGATGTTCAGTTCACGGGAGTATTACGCAATGTTATGGTGGTATGTACAGAATAACGGATATGCGGGTGTTGCTATGGAAGTGTTTGGTTACGTAAAACATCTGAAAAATTGAAAACAATCGGCCCTTTCCGGGGCCACGAATTTTCCTAACGTAGTAACAACACGTTGGATTAAAAATACATTATGTAATTGTGTCGGGTGATCAGTGTTATTGGTCGTTCAGTGAAGTGAGTACGTATTCGGTGGAATAACCAGGCCGCACTTGACGTTACAACCTTTAACTTCGGCTGGTGAGGTATACCTGCGATCACCTGCGAACTGGGCGATACCCTGCCATAAACCGTTTCGGCCGTCGATGACCAGGATCGGTTCAGTGACCTTTACACAGGTTTGCAAACTGCAGGAGAATTTCCGAAAGGGTGAGTTCTAATCAATTTATTGCTGATTATGATTTTCTTAATTTAACGCAAGCTATGGCTTATTTCCGGCGATAATTCTGCAAGTTTCTGTACCTAACTTTTTCTTCGGGCTTTTTGAAGAAAGTTATTCATTATCAGTAACATTGTTGCCCGTTATTAAACTACGAATTTTTATACCAATACCGAACTACGATCACTTCTCGTTCATTCTCTGTTACATTACCTTTTCGTTCACACGTTATTTGAAAAGGAATTTACAAAAAAGTAAATGTGCATTCGTCTTTTTACGTTACACATAATTTGCCTACATTTACGTTTCATTCATTAATCTCTTTAAATAACAAACGACAGATGATAAAAAGAATGATTTTATTTGTTACGTCTTTTTTATTTGCTATTATACGCAGTTTCCTATGATGCATGCTGACCTACTTGTTCGGAGCTTCGTAGTACAAGCATAGCGCGTAGCCACCGCTAGCGGGGGAACTCGGCTGGCAAACTCGCGCTCTGATTAGTCGCGGTTTTTCGTTAATATCGGTAACGAAGCCTCAGATTATATTGTTGCTAAGGAAAAAGTTGTTACAATTCACCCCCCGAGTGCCCCATTTCCGAGTCGGAGGACATTTTTGGGACACCCTGTATACAAGAGCACTTGCGATGACGATTGTTCTTAATATAATCTTTATCTTTTACAAACATGGGTAGAAAAGTCTGCGAAAACATGTTTTTCAGAAAAATAACGTCATCAGAGTTATGCCTGTGCTGCTGCATACGTTTGTTACGTGCGAAGACACTCTCGTGACCTCTTAACCCTATCGAGAGATGGAATGCATCCGGCCGGATTACGTAATTGCCCATGGGGTGTTATGGCGTTGCCAGATTTTCTTGGAAGGCAGTTTCCGTTGAGAATGGGCGTGTCCCCCACTACTTTTAGACTTGATTTTCGGGATATAGAAAGGGACGCGTACAGCTCATCGGTGGTTCATAATCATACTAGAAGTCTAGCTAGTGAGATCGGTTATTAAAGTCCCTTTCAAGCATTTTCAAAAGTAAGCTTAAACTATGTACGACACAACCCCGCATTTCTCAGTGCGTGAAAACCGAGAACGTTGGAATTAACTTCCGCGACTACACTTTACAGTATCATTTGTAAAACCTTTATTTTATTGAATATACTTTTATACGTTCATATATTAATAATTCAGTGTTGTTCATTTCAACTCTAGAATAACATCTAAATTCCTAGCTAGAAGCGAACCCACAAAGGCACATTTTTACCGCTCGAAGTGTACCGAATTTTTAAAAGTTACGAGGCCCATACTAACAATCCTAGTGGCTTCCTGAGATGAAATAGGCTCGGGTTCGTCCACGAAAATCTTTCCTAGTGGCTCCCTGTGATGAAATAGGCACAGGTTCGTCCACGTAACAGAACTCTAAAAAACCAAACTCGCCATTTCCTCGGCTCTCGCAGCCGCTTAGCCCTGGTTCGTAACACGTTCGTTGAAAAGCAATAAATGCGTCGCAGTAAATCGAAATGAAATCGATCTCCGAACTCGTTTATTTTTTTTTTGTAATTATTTTATACGTCAGGTAATAAAATCCTACATGTAAAACTTTCTGTAAGTTATAAAATATGAATGACACAAGATATCACGTATATGTATAAGCATATGAATACAAAAGTGGAAAATTGTTTTTGCAGATAAAAAAATGTATAAACATTATATGCTTTCATAATTCAATACACCATTGGTAAACGCACATTTTTGCATGCAATGCGCCTCTGTTTCTAACGGTTAAGAATTTATATATAAAGTAACAAAAAAATCATTTTGTTCATAAATGACACATTGTTGGAAATTTTTCTTTCAGTAACGTAATAGATCATTAAAAAACTATATAATTTCTGTATTTACAGTTTTGCTCTATCTCGTACCGTTACAAAGTTACATCAAGAAAACTAAAAAACATAAAAACTTTAAGCGCTGATTTCACCCCTTCAGAGTGAAAACCGGCACGACAAAAAAAATTGCTCTAAGCATAGTGCGAAGTTTCCTTAAAATCAGAATTTTCGGGTTCGGAACCTTCCTTTATTATTCGAATTTCAAAGAGTAGTGAATGGTGATGAAGGATAAATGAAGGATAAATGAAGGATAAATGAAGGATAAATGAAGGATAAATGATGGATAAATGAACTTTCTATGAAATTATTGACAATTTTTGGTTAAAATTGGCCGATATCACGAAACGGGTAAAACCGTACTTAGTGATTCGAAAAAAACATTCTGCTTTAGTTGAACTGCTCTACTTCATGTACGTGTAAACAATTTGTCTACTTATGGGCATCGGTATATGGCTTCGCCATGCCGAGGACCACCATTTTGAACTAATACTTAATTCATAAACTAAACTGTCCGCGCAAGAACGAGTACGCCAGTTAGTCATATGCATATAGTGTTTTAATACTACTGCATGTATCAAATGTATATATTGTATAATACTGTCTTATTTAAACAAATTATGAATTAAATTTATGAATGAAAGAGCCCTCTAATTGCTTAATGATTTAACTATGTTAAAATTGGAAATAGTATTGGACAGTATATTTACATAAAATGTAGTTTCCAGAATAATTAGATAAAAATAAATTATTATTTAAAAAAATCTTATTCTTATCTTACAGAAGATTTAAGTGACCAAAAATTGTTTAGTTTTTAGTGAAGTAAAGATTCATTCGTAATAAATAATTAGCTAAATAGTACGTTTAAAGACAGAATAAATGCCGTACTTTTTCATCGCAAAACAATCAGTGAAACCCGCTTCGAGCTATGCTGACAAGAACTTTATGCATTGCTTTGATACAATAATTGAAAACATAGAAAAGAACGAAGTTAAAAAAAGTATCTATCGGTAAGCTTGAGCGAAGATCATCCATTAAAGTTCTAAAGCTGTTAAAGTTCTTCAATTTCCAGCACAAGTCAACTTAATCAGTATCGAACTCGATTTTTGCATATTTTCTCCAAGGGAAAAGTTCCCAAGATGCTACAATATCAGGAAAGTGTGGTCGCCGAGGTCGTTGGTAATCTTTGTTTTAATGTAACGTTTCTGCAGTCGTTGGCAACAGTTCAAGCAATCGAGGTAAAATCACTTGTCGTAATATCACTTAATGAATCATATACAACAAACCGTTTATAAAGACCGTAATAACAATTTTAATGAAAAACGAATCAAATGTTGAAAACTTTAATTAGAAAATTGTTATGAGTATTGAGTGTTCTGAGACGTGCCGCGATTAAATCTATGGTAGACTAAAGAATATTTTTTCGGAAGGTTCAGAAACCATAATAATTCCTTAAATTCTGCACACATCATAAAAACGAAACAAAAAATTTTAAGATAGTGTAACAGAAAATATTCATTACCGCGAATTGAGAAGTTTTGTTTTTCATAAATTGTATTCAATTAGGTACTATAGGTACGAAGGAATAATATAAGGTGTCATATATTGAAATTAAATTATGAGTTAATATTAAATAAAATGTTTTTCATATTATGGTATTATTATTTTGTCTGTTCCAACTTTGGCGATAATATATTATAATATAATATACGGGTAACAGAATTACACTGGAAGCTTATAACAAATAATATTGCTTGTTTTGCTATTATATTATTGCTTTTGCGTTCATTGATTTTCACGGTAATTTAATCCGTAAAGAGCACAATAAATTTATGATGAAATGGACGTGGGTTCTATCGTGAATATCTTAAAAAGATTTTTATTCTTTAAAGTAGGTACATACAGAGTGAGTCTCGTAGCGTGACAACTTCAAATAACTTTAAGTTATTTGTTGTACAAAACAATTGTTCAAACAAATGTTGCATGCTTACCAAAGGGACATACAGTGCTGTAATCTGTTTTTTGTTATTTTGCTTTTTTATCGAGATATGAGGGTCATCTTCAGTTTTTTAAATATGTGTCCAATATTTTGTCCTGAATTCGGAGAAAGCAACAAATTCTGCGTTCAGAAATATTATACCAAAGAGGGTTTAAAAGGAATAATTACTGAGATATTCTCAAATTAATAATCTTCTATTGGGAAATATTTCATAATACTCAGTCAACGGGAGAACACAACTTCGTTTACGACGGCAAGTCATGTTTGTAAACACGTTCCTTATTACGTGTTAGACATTATTAATATGGGATGTAGATAGTTTAGTAGCTGTTTAGTAGCTCAGTAAACGTAAAATCAAGATGTTCAGTAACAGAGAAAATTGCGATATCATAATTGTTTATAGTGCGTGTGATGAAAATGCTACGAGAGCTAAGATATTATACCAAACTAAGTATCCTGATCGAAATCAGTCATCACATTTTACCTTTATAAGGCTCAGTAAACGGCTCCAAGAACATGGCAATTTTAACGTACAGAAACGTAACTGTCGTAAAATTGTAAATGATGAAGGATGTCGTACTTTTAACTTCTACCTTAGCAGCTGTCGCGTTGTTCCAGCATTATTCAAAACAGTGTTGTCCGTATTCTGCATTCGGATAACTTTCATCGGTATCACCTGTCAGTACACCAGAAGCTACATGAACGAGATTTTGAGAACCGCGTACAATTCTGTGATTGGTTGTTGAACCAAATGGAAGATTAGAATGGTATATTTGTACAGACTGCTTTATCGACTGACGAAGCTACAGTCGCAAATTGCGGAGATATTAATACACAAAATATGCATTATTGAGCAACAGAGAATCCACATTGGATTCGTTAAAGTGACCACCAACACCGGTGGAAAGTGAATGTTTGGTGCGGCATAATTGGTCACCAAATCATTGGACCGTAATTCATTGAAGGTTCATCAACAGGTCAAACATACTCCACATTTTTGTCCAAAACACTACCAGGCCTCTTAGAATATGTAACGTGACTAATATGTAAAATAATTTGGTATCAATAGGCCGACTGTCCAGCACATTATACTCGGAATTGCGACAAATATAAAGTAGGATGTTTCTTAGTCGTTGGATCGGACGTGCAGTAACATTGTTTGGCCAGTTCGTTTTCCAGATTTAACACCGCCCGATTATTTCTATTGGATTATTCCGATCCAATAACTGCAGAAACACTAGAAAAAATTCTTCGTTCACTCATAATCCGATTACGTAAGCGCATTGATTCTAATGAACAACACTTCGAACACCGCTTGAAATAAAACTTGTTTTACAAATTATTTTACGAATTATTAATTTCAAACCGTATTTGGCGTTCCATTTAAAAAACTGAAAATGACCCTCATATCTCGATAAAAAAGCAAAGTAACAAAAAACAGATTATAGCATTGTATGTTCTCCTGGAAACCATGCAACGTTTGCGTGAAAAATTTTGTCGTACAACAAATAACTTACGAGTTATTTGCAATCGCCATGTTACAGGATTTACCCTGTATACGTATAATCTATTTAATTAATCTAAAGATTTTCTTAATCAACTTTCGACTTTTATTGAGTTTATGTTTGATTGTTCATAATATCACATACATTTGTACATTTCATTACAATTTAGAAATATGTAGAAATAAGTAAAAAGTGAAAGTGGAGCATTGCATCTCTGTAATCATGCTGTGCTAACTTCTCTACAGTTTCATCATTATCCCGACCGTTTCATGGGTAGTATTTCATATAACGATGTATCAAAGAGCAGTATTCAGAATTTAGTTCAGTTCAGTAATCTGAAAAAAAATATCGTATAATTAGGGATATGTAGTATTCATTAAACTAAACAAAAAGTATCCTTCAAGATTGGTTCGTAAATTAATTCCGCAAAAGGTATAAGAACTTTATTTTCGCTTTGATCTGCAGAATACAGAACACCTATAAAACAATTCAACATAAACCAGGCATTTTTCAAACTATGCGTAGTCCCTTCTCACGGAAATGTCAAATTTGCATTCAAGTGGAAGATAGATACATAGAACACCTTTTATAAAATAAAAACTGCCAAAGAAATCTAACTCAAAATAAATACTCATCTTCACCTTATCCTATCTCACCCAAGCTTAATGTTGAACCAAACGTTTTTTTCTTTGATTGTTTTTTGATTCGTCACACATCTGGCGTTTTTAGTTTCTTAATGTTGCCACCATGACCATGTTATTCGACTATGCTGCCTAAAGCCACGTACTCACCAAGCGAGCGAGCACGAGCGAACAGGAGCGAGCGAGCATTCTCACTCCGTGCTCGTTTGGTGTGTACCGCTGAGCGAGCACAAGCGAGCGAGCAAATGCTCATTAAACTCATAGAAGCTTACTGTAGCCAAAATCGTAGAATATCTTTCCTACAGTGTGTATCACTTTTCATTATTTTTGTTTCAAAAAGTTGTAGCAATTTTTAATAATCTTCGGTCGACATTCTACAGAAATTTCGGATCATTTCATATCCTTCTTATTCCTAACACCTGCAAGTCCCTTAACAAATGACTTCCACTATACCGTTGTCTGTTTTTAAACAGTGAAGTTTGCCACCATCGTTTATCTTGTTTTCTTCGTTCGTATTTTTTGCACTTAACTTTACCACAATAAAAGCAGCACTTGCACAAACTAATTTCTTCCTATTCATTATTTCACAATCTGTTCGCGGTCAGTGTTCGGATCAATTGCGAACAGAAACAAATTCGTTCCAATGTGGACCTAGGATGAACATTTCAGTTGAACACAAGCGAATGTTCGCTCGTGCTCGCTCGCTTGGTGAGTACCCGGCTTAACGCGCTTACGGCGTGTGCCGCGTGCTCCCTTTTTCGTGTTTTCCGCGCACGTTTTACGACGTAGTCAACGTCGTCGTTGTATTGTAAAAGACGCGCAGACATCTTTTATTCGACCGATCCACAACCTCAAAAATCCCAATACTTAATTGGCGAACCCATGTCGACAAGATATTTTCTATTCATTCTAATTAGTAGGTATCATAGTTCTCTTATGTAAATTATTCGACCCTATTTTCAGATCACCCTGTATATTCGAATCACAGTATAGGCTAGCCACGATTTATATTTAAAAACCTTAGCCCTAACAGTTACCGCTTTATGGAAAATGTTTCCCAGAAGTTTTTTGTCACTATTGAAACCGGTAATATAAATTTTACGACACTACATAGTTTAGGATTAACACGTATATTTACGCGTCGCTTTGAACACTTTAGCGAAGAAGCGACAACAAAACCCGTTACAAGAAAGTATCTCTAAAATAAATAGGGGACCAATATAGCGTCAACGCAATTAGTCCCTCCTTCCAATGATCGCAACATAAGTGTCTTATAGGGAGGTAGGTATGTACATACGGCCAGCTATCACGTATAAAATGGAACCCTTAATTCTACGACACGTCGTATACTCTAATCGCTGTTTATTTCGTTTCAATAAACCATAGCCTTTCGAGAGCTTTGATGATTCTTTCTAATCACCGTATAACCGAGAGAACGATATTGGATGTAGGTCGCAAAAAGCATAATGTCTGCAGATTGTTACAGTGCCCTACAACAGACAGAGTGTCAGAATGAGAATTCCAACATGGTATTCTATAACAGAACCTGCATGTCCATCGAGACGGTCTGCAAAAGTTTCAATTGTACCAGTGACGGCAACAACACTTACTGCCTCGATAACAACGGCCTCGTTAAGGAACTCCGTCATCTTTACACTCGAATGCTGTCTTCCGAGGAGTATTTTAAGTATGTTGGTGTATATCAAATGTTTATTTATTTCATTTATTCATTTATTTAATTTAATCAACGAACAACCTTTTCGATGTGTTATGTATACTTGGTTTTATGTATTGAGACAGTTATCCAATGTAACTAGATTAAAAAAAGAAATAGAAAGTTAGTGGTAGTGTAGACAATATTGTATTCTTATATAAGGTGATAAAACCTTAAACACTATGTTGTATTACAAGTTTTTAACTAGTCAACAGCTTTTATACATGCAATAGATCTTATATTTTTTTATTAATTATCGATAATAAATAGACTTAGCGGTGAGGAAAGATGTAAACGTGCAACATTATTATTAGAAAACAAGGTGTAGATGTGAAGATTTAAATTAATTAAAAAAGAAAATGGATAATAAAAATGATACAGTCTAGCTATATGAATGAAAAAAAATGAAGGTATTGGGGACTAGAAAGCTTCATGAGATCAGAGATGGGCATTATCTAGATAAAAAATTATTTAAATAACTCTTCGAATAAAAGATACTTTATCTTTATTCATTATTCGAATAAAAAAAGTATCTTTATTCGACGAGCGCCGATTGAATAAATTTATTCGACGGGAATTATCCGATGAATAAAAGTTACTTTTTTTATTCGGAAATGTCGAACGTCAAAGGCCAGCGACCGACAGTCGGCATACAATGTAAACAGACGTAGATGAGATAAGGAATCACGTTCGAATGAAAATTTAAACTTTTACAATTTTCAATATATATATTTATGAAAGTGTCATGAATGAATTTAAGAGATTCTTGCGATGAAAATGCGTCCAAATTCGAGCGTAATTGAACAATTTTTACTCATACGCAATGTTGCAGATAAAAATGATATATTATTGGAAATAGTCCGAATGATGTCGTATTTGGACTCATTTCCACCAGCAGTATCTCCTCTATTCATTCGTGACACTTTAATGAATGTATACTGAAAACTATAAGAGATTAAATTTTCGTTCATGCGTGTTACGTTTCGTTCTTTATCTGTTTACGTTGTATTTCGATCGTCGGTCGCTGGCTTTTACGTTCAGACTTCTAGTCAGGAAGCCAGTGACCTTTTTATTTACATCATTTGATTACAGCTGAAAATTTGTGAGGTTTTAGTTAACTGACAATTAGTCAGAAATGAGAAAATCGTAGTCTGGCAGCTTGGACCCGCTGCGCTTGACATTATAGTGTCAAAGTTTTAAAAAAATGACAATACCCTTACGTTATTCGATTACGACTGAAAATTATTTTGGTAATAGTTTAAGTACTAAAAATTCATAAAACATTTGTCTGGCTACCCACCCACGTGCTAAAGCCACTACGTTTATACTTAGCCAGTCAAGAATTTTTTACAATGTGCTTATTTGAGCTGCCGAACGCTGAGCGTCAACGACCTGAGGTCGACACTGGGCATTTAAAATGAAACAGAATATCTGTCAACGGATCCGATAGCTGAGTTGGAATCGAACCGAGTTGATACCTTTTTTTTTTTCTTTTTTTTTTTTTTTTTACGTGAGGGAATGCATTTACGCACACCCCCGCCATCCTCCAATGTGGGAGGCGTGGGCGGGGGTAGTTTGGGACTCATCCCCAAGAGGGCAAAGCCCAGGGGAAATACCCACTAAACCCTCACGGTGGCCGGGCTCGGCGCTATGCGGGGAGGCACCGGCCCGGTGCCACCGGGATCTCTTGCGAACACAACCGGTACCCCCCCAGCGCCAACTCCACCAGTAGACGGCGGAGCGCCCTCTTTGTGGTGGGGGAAGCGAGAGCTCCCCCCCCCCGCCGGACCACGGGTGCCGCAGTCCCGCGATCCCAACAGTCCCTTTTAGTCGCCCCTTACGACAGGCAGGGATTACCGTGGGCGTATTCTATTCC
>NW_015373911.1:27676-66013 GCF_001272555.1 Dufourea novaeangliae | reverse complement strand
GAGCGTCGTCTGTATACATTTTATCGTTTTAAATGTCCAGTGTTAAACGCGTTGTCAAAAGTTATTTAAAGGTTTATGACGACCAATGTCAACAAAAATTCAGAAAATACAGATGATTTGAATCTTTTTGGAAATTGTTTATTAATTGTTATTTCATTCTTCCTGCATTATTTGAGTAACTAACTCTAAATTAATATGAATGCTCACTTGTAATTTCGAAAATTAAAAAATGTAATTGTTAATTTAATGAACTAATAAAATATTAATTGTAATTATTAGCTAGTTAGTAGATTGAATTCTATTCAACACTGTTCGTAACTGAAAAATAAAAAAATTCTATTTAACAAATTTATATTATACATTCAATATACTATTGAATCAAATTAAAATAATGTTACATAAAAGTTAATAATACCACGAGGTTTAATATATAAGTTTATACATAAAGTTTAAAAAATTGCATAAAAATTGAAACATACTGCATAAAAGTTACTAATGAAAGCCAGACAAATATCTTATCACTCGTTAATACTTAAACTATTACTCAAATAAGTTTCAGCCGTAATCAGATGACGAAAGGATATTATCATTTTTTCACAACTTTGACACTATAATGTCTCAAAACGCAGCGTGTCCAAGGTGCCAGATTTAATCTTTTATAGTTTTCAGTATACAATCATTAAAGTGTTACGAATGAACTAAGGAGATTCTGCCGGTGGAAATAAGTCCAAATACGACATCATTCGGACTATTTTCAATAATATATCATTGTTATCCGCAACATTACGTATGAGTAAAAATTGTTCAATCACAATCGAATTTGGACACATTTTCGTCGCGAGAATCTCTTCAATTCATTCATGACATTTTCATTAATATATATTGAAAATTGTAAAAGTTTAAATTTTCATTCGAACGTGATTCCTTATCTCATCTACGTTTGTTTACATTGTATGCAGACTGTCGGTCGCTGACCTTTGACGTTCGAGCTGGCTGGCTGGCCAAAGTTATTTGAGGATTTATTCAAAGCCTTCGAATGGAAGATACAAATAAAAGATTAAAATATCATCGACGCCCTGAATAAAACGCCCCCAATAAAAGAAGTATCTTTTATTCGTCGGATAATTCTCGTCGAATAAAGATACTCTTTTTATTCAAGCTTCGAATAACGAATAAAATTTTTTTATCTTTTATTCATTATTCAAAATTTTTATTTAGATACAAATTTTGCCCATCTCTGCATGGGATTCTTCAAAGTGTTGAAGTGCTTGAAATATCTGTAAGTCTTGAAAAATCTGAAAATATTTGAACGTCTTCAGTCTTGTCGAATATTGAATGTGCATGCAGGATATTAATAAAAATGTAGGTCACTTTCACATGGTGGATTCTAAATGCCAACCTAAGACGAAAATCAGTAATGACGAATCTGGGTCCGAGGGTTTGTTTTTGAGTTATTAATTGTTGAAAATACGGGAACAATACTTGCGAAAAACGGCTAACGCGATGGATTATACTATGTACTTATAACAGTCGATTCCCAACTGATACACGGTATCGATCGATAGCCTAGCTAAATTTGGAATTAAATATAATTGGAATCAAATGAATTACACCGACACGACAAATAACTGCAGAGCGCGCCTCTCCAGTAGAATAACCCGCCGTGTCAGACGTATTTCCTCCATATTTTCAACAATTAATGAATTAATATTTCGGAAACGAAGCTTGGCACACAATTCCGTAATTCTTGATTGTCGTCTTATTGGTAGTTTTGCACATATTTATTAACACGACGCATAACCCATCGCGCCAAAGTATACCGCCCTTATTTTGCCCACCTGACCAATAATTTATAACTGGATAACGAAGTTTCGAATGCAATTTCGTCATTCTTGATTTTCTTCTTAGTTTGCCATGTATTATAGAATCCACTATGTAAAAGTGCTCCACACTTTTATTAATACCTTCTATACTTTGGAAAAAGATATGAGAGTAACATAATATGATTTTTACAATGATATTTACAATGAGTAACACTTATTTCAGTTCTTAGGAGATCGAGTCCTGTAATTTCTATCCATTATTTTTTCAAAACTAATTCTATATTTCGGTAATTTCCATGGTCAGTTTTTACTCTTCAGTGTTATTAATAGACGTAATCGCTGAACAGAAAAAGTCATTTCGATGTCCTACGAATTTGTCAAAACTAATTTAATATCTGGGTAACATTTCCTGTGAAGTACTGTTACAATCAAATACGATTTCTTTTTGTTTGCGTTTCTTTACTCGAGAGTCTTGATTGTTTGGTTGTCGACGATAAGAAAGTCGCGAAGAAAGGTAAAATATGTAATCGTAATCGGATATTATCGTTGATCGAATACAGCGACTATGTCCTCGGCCTTCGCGGAGCCACGTGGGAAAATTTCGGTGGCATAAGATGGGAATTGTTAGGATGTCTCACCCTCGCCTGGATAATCTGCTACCTGTGCCTGATTCGTGGTGTCAAGTCCGTCGGGAAAGTCGTCTACTTCACCGCCCTTTTCCCTTATGTCATGCTTACGGCGCTGCTGATACGAGGTAAGAGGGACCAGAAACGTTTCTCGTGTAATAGAAAATTCTTCGATCGATGTGATTAACACAGAATTACCGAAGATGGACGTGTATCTATTTCTATCACGTTGGTAAAGAAGACAGTTTCTGGAAAATATGCAAACCGACAAATTATCAAACTTGTTCGCTTATATATTCTAATAAAAGTTGCGAGGAATCTCAGAAAATGCACTGTTATCATGTTTTTGTCATTTTTATAAATTTTACTAACCAGTCGTTTTGATTGCTTTAGTAATTCTAGTGTTAAGAATCTCTTGTCGATATTAGAATGCTACTATTTTTCAATAAATAGGACTATTGTATCTGTTGTTATTTATCAAACTGAATAGTTTCCTTTGGTTAATTTTACAATAGCACCAGGCTCTTGTATAGCTAATTTTTTTTAGAACTGGAGTTTGCAATCTCTTGCACGCTGCTATAGTTGTATGATATGCTTTTTTGTTTTACCTGTATGGCCTTCGTACAAACGCATAAAATACAACAGGAGTTAGGAAAATACAGCTAAAATGTGAAATGTTCCTTTTGTATATATTCTACGTACACCTTTTCATTCAATTTTCGTCGTGGTACTTTTGTCGATATTATTTATATATAAATATCACTTACTGTTTTCTATAACAATTTAATGTTTCCACTTTTGATGAGATAAAGTTATAGAAATCAATGAAGACATTTCGTGTAAAAAGTATTAATAAATACCCGTGAAATATTTCACAGATTTGTATTATCATATAAGTGTCTAGACATTTCTAGACGGTACTGTACGTAGATAGTATACCCTCTGGTCTATATGAAATTGTCAATTTAAACGTACGAAGGTTTAGAAACCTTTGTTCGCAATAACATATTTTGTATTGAATTTATTGAAAATTAATCCTTTGCACTCCACTGCCGCCGCTACAGCGAAATGCCTCATTTGCAGTGCAACCCAACGTACGCCACATGATATAATCTATAACATAAAATATAAAATTACTATAATATTATAAGTAGACTGCAGATTTATATGCACGTAAAAGATGCAGAAAGCATATGAAAATTATGCACGAAAAATATGCAAAATGTATTAGTTATGCACAAAGTCTTTCAGGTTTTTCCGGCGAGGTAGATAGTGTTGTATTCTATGTAGGCAGTAAGGCAGTCTGACCACGAGTAAATATAAGCAAAATTGCACAGTATGAAGAGAGCCATCCGATAGCGCTAATAGGATTTTTGTAGGTGGAGGTACTTTGGATATTTCAAGGTCACCTCCATTTTTTTAAATGGATCGGTATATTATATATATATATATATATATATATATGAACAATACCATTGCAGTTATTTAGGTACATTGTATGTTGCATTACAATAAATTACACTCATCTTATCCATATTTTCAGTCGTTAATTGGCGATGTTATAATTTATATATTAATATCTCGGAAACTAAGTAACTCCACCCCTTATATATATATAGGAAAAAGTTGTTCAAAATGTTGAATTTTGAAACATATCCAAAAATGATCGAAATCGGATTGTAGGCAGCTTTTCTGCAGATTGACCAAAATTAGTTTATTATATATATACCGCACTTACACGCTTTATTTTTTAATTGCATAATATAGTTCAGATACAGCGACAACATCGATCAATCGATCAACACACCAATAAACAGTCTTGAAGACATTGATTACATGTCAATCTTAGTTTACACTCTACACAGCTACCAATCATAACCAGAATATACATATGTATGAATCATAACTTATGATGCTGGCAGTTTACCACATGGTGAACTGATTCAAACAAAATAAATATTCTAGGTAAAAACGGCATATGTAATATGTTATTCCATATGTTTTTACACAAATATGCAAAGCATATGCAGCATGCAAAATATGCAAAACAAAATATACATTTTTAAAATACACAAATGACATAATAACTTCCTATCCAACTCCCACATCTTTATCTTTTTTTCATAAAGATATGCATTTGCATAAATATCCGCAGTCTAATTATAAGAATAATAATATCGTCTTCATTTAAAATTCATAGGCACAAAACAAATTATATGCTAGTGAATGAGATAAAAAAACAAAACGATGGTACATACATGTATGTAGGTTTTATTTGTATTATAATACAAAAATAAAAGTAATAATAATATAAATGTTGAAATAATATAAGGAAAAGAACAAAACGGTGACACTAGGCAAACCGTACAACAACCGTAACACACGTCTCTCGCATACCAATTCGTCTCCAAACGTACAACGTACTGCCCTTTCTTCAAGCGCAAAATCACTGCCGATTTCAAACTCAGGTGCCCGTTGACCTTACATACACTCACACATTCCACTCCTCGACGGCTGTCACGCGATGACAGTGTTTATATCTTTTGTCTTTACTCGGCATCGCGCAATTTCAAATTAACTGCTCCGCGAGCACACGCACGCACACGCCACTCAACCCACACCCGTCGCACTCACACTACGCTTAACTGCTCAGCGAGCACACACACGCACACGCACCCTCATGCTCACACCCGTGGCACTCACACTACATGTATGAAATAGTACTTACATATAAATGCATAAAAGGTAATGCACAGTTATATAGCCTTTAAATCTAATCCTAATAATAACAAATAATTAATTAACAGTGAAATAAAATCCTGTAAAATAAAAACTGAAAGATATAAAATACAAATCAATGAAATAGTAATAAATATAAATAAAAAAATCAAATGTAAGAAGCACAATAATAAGACGATATAAAAATACCTGTGTTTATATTTATATCCATGTGTTGTTGTAGTGTAACAGCATTGTATTCACCACTGCCTGGTGGATAAAAGTAGAATTAAGGATATACAAACCAAATCTCCTCGAGGTTCGAAGGAACAAACAAGGTATTATGAAATAATAAGAATATAAAAGGAATTAACACATAAATGTTTATGATTTTTCTTTTTAAAACAATAATTTTGGTATTTACAATTTTCACTGCAAAAGTGTACTGGAGTTATCGGCCAATCGTGTTAATATATGCTCAGAGTGCAATTGTTAGTTTTGATAAATGCAATTTAATTGTAAATTAATATTACATAAAGGATTACGGGAATCATATTTCGAGCTCATATATTTATTTAACATATTCGTAACCGGCAACGTAGTCCTACGTCATTTTAAAATCTTTAGCTGAGTACTGATAACGTAGTTCTACGTCATTTCAAAAGTTTGTAGCATTCATCACCCATTTCTCTTTAGCAAGATGATTATTATCTTGATTTTAAATTTTTGTTAGGTTAGATATTCTCTTTATATAATAACTAGCTGAAGCTATTCTTTAAAAACGTGAATTGTAGTTCGTTATACTTTTAAATAAAAGAACCCTGCGGTATTCAGCTATAGAATTTTGAAAATTGTACGCGGTATTCAGCTATATGTCTCGCCTCAAAACCGCCGCGCCGGCTGCTGAATATGTTAATAAAAATGGAGTCGAAATCGACTTCCAAAATATTTATGAAACATGTTGTCGTTACTTTCAAACAAATTCCTTAAATATGATTGATAGTGAATTACAAAAGTAATAAAGTAATATTCGAAAGCAATAAGCACCATCCCAAATTATAATAAACCGTTTAATTTGCGGAATATTTCATGAAATACCTCGATTTGTTAATTGTCAACTTATTGGTGCTCCGCTCTATCAGAATGTATTAAATAATTAAACAGGTTGTCCGTGTGCAGTATTGAACTTGTGGTCATGAGTTAAAAATCGAAATGAGAATTTCACTGTTTGTCGCATGAAAATACAAAATTTGTGTTTACATACGCGGTATCTATATATTATTAACTAAATAACCGGTCGGAATTCAAATCATTCATAACATGCTCTGGGCTAATGTTATGAGCCACCTAAATTTGTTATGAAACTTTATTTATGCAGAATCTCGATTAATTTGATTTCTAGTCCGCTGTGAAATACGTTGCCCTGTAGTTTCGCTATAGGAAGGTATTATACGCGACCGAAAATCACATGTCCGTGGCCGAGTATTTTCGCGTATTTATGGTGGCTTGTATCGCGAATCCCGTCAAGAAACGGCGAACTGAAGTGTATAATTCTATCGAAGGCTCTTCTAACTTAATCATACGGTAAGGTATGTAGCGAATTGTATAAATCATAACTGTATAACTTGTATAACAGAATTTCCATGCTATTTATAACTTATTTACTAATAACAAATCCTTATGTTTTTCCAAATGTCGCCATTTCTGTTGGGAACTGTGGAAAAATTATTTATACTTATGTAAATGAGAGACATTAGCTTTTATACGCACTAAAAGAAGGTAGTTTCTTCCGTATTGTGCAAATAAATGTGCAAAATTTTCTTTGCAACAGTAATCTTCATCGTTCAAATTGTAACTGCGGATTTCTTCTATTTATAGCCTATGCAGCTCTGTGCAATGCAGTAAAAAACAAAACTTTCAGCAAATGCAACGAGTTTTCTATTTTGTTTGTAATCCGATGGGATACTTAAGAGAAGAAAGAAATTCCTACTTCTGCTCTTGTCTTTATGAATTATGTTATAAAATGTCATTTTGCATAAAAATCCGCAGTCAATTCATATTAAAGTTAACGTTTCTGTCCAAATCTATTCGGAGAATTATGTTATAATCATTAAAGAATACTTGCAAACTGCAAAATATTTTTCTTCTTTTTCAATATGTTAAATTATTATTAGAACTTCCGTAAAGCTTGAAATTTATTGCTATTAAACTGTAAATGTTAATGCAAACTTTCATTTACACAAATCACTTGACGACTAGCATTAAATAAAAATTTACTTTGTGCATTAAAAATTTCAATATGTCAAAAATAAAGAGTATACAGCATTGATTTTATTTCTTATCGTTAGTTACACCATGAAAAATGACTTTTAATCCTTATTAAAGTTGTGAATTTGATTTTAAATTTTCTTTAGCATCGAATATGACAGCTTATGAATGTTGAATTGCTCAAATCCGTGATTTTCAACTTCCATTGAGGTCACCGAACCCACGATCACTTGGTTTCGTTCGGTGTGGTCACTTGAAAAATGAAGTTCATCAATAGGTGCTCGGTGGAGCGGACAGTCTGAAAATCAGGATTATCCAACCGTATCGTCCTATTCTCCGTGAAACCTTTGAGATAGCAGAAAGATCGCTTTCCAATCGGGCGGATTATTGCATCGAACCCCAAGCATATCTCGATATCACGTATTAGTTATGGATTGGCTCCCACTTATCGGTAACGCAATTCTTTAATGGTCACACATTGCTATTGTCTTTCAAACAAACGTATGTATATTATGATTCAATGTAAAATAAATTAGAAGTAATTTCCATATGTTAACTTGATCTGATAACTTGATCTTATGAAATTATATTTCTGTAACTTTAGGTTAGAAGTGAAACTATTCTTTTCAATTTAGGTACGCAAAAAAGTTGAAATGTAAGCTTGTGTACGACTGTCCATGTCATGTGTTATATGTATGTAAGTCAAAAGCAACATACAGTTTAAAACTTCCAATTCATGTTATTAAGCGGGTGTGATTGTGATTTGTTAATAAGAGTTTAAAAAGAGTAGGTACCTACGTCGAGCACATCTGTGACTTTACATTATCTTTACCAAATTTGGCAAGTAAGAAAGAAAGACAAAGAGACTTTTACTGTTATAGTGCATTTTAGATGCTGCTTTTGATAAAGAATTGGTACACAAATGGAGAGTGGTGGTTATAAGTGGTTTATGCGTTAAGAAATGTTGAATTTTTAACGATGTTTACTTTATACACAATAGAAAGCTTCAAATGACAGGAATTTAAAGAAGATTTTGCTCTGATAGATTAAACAATTAAAAAAAAAATCAAATCTTGCGTTTAAAGTCGATAGGAATGCACAGACCTTTCACAAAGAATGCTACCAGGAGTTTTTTCGAAATCGTTTGCAGCCGTGAATTCATCGATAATGTAAATATAATGAACGTGACTGTGATTAAAAGTGCGTCGAAGAGTCACTTCATATTCTGAAAACTGTCCGTTACGTATGCATTACATTATTTACTTTACTCCCACTTTTAATATGAAATGATATTAAATCGATTATTTCATGGCAGTCCTTCATACGAACAGAGAATATTAAAAATATCGGAAAATTGAACAGAACATTCTTAAAGTCTTCAACTTTCGATTGCTACCAAAATATTGCAAGATCGACGATACAATTATGGAAAAAGAAACATTATACAAATTTCTATTTATCACGAGCCCTATGGAACTTTAGTTGATACTGAGAAGTTAATCATTTCTTATTTAGTTACAAAAAATCATATTTGAACGATATATGTTAACGATCAAATAACACTAAAAATTAATATCAAAGTATGCAGACTTAGGTTCAATGCATAGTATCTTCTACGCATGTCTGCTATGAATGTGAACGTTACTTGTTTTCCTTTGGCTTGTTCGACGAACTTTCTAATTTTTTTTCTTAAAACTTAAAAAAAAATTAAATTCTTTTACAATAAGGAAAAAAATGTTTGTTTTTTCCATTTATTTGTAATTTTTTTTCCATTTCAGTATTTTGAAATGGCTTAAAATATTAATCATTCAAATTAAATTGGTAAAATTGGTTCAAAAGTGCAAAGCACCATATGGAGCATCAGCTAGATACGACACCAAACACGTGAGCTACCTTCAAAAATGAACCCACTTAGATGTGCTTTAGGGGACAAAAAACAAAAAATTTATAATATTGGTTATTGCAATAAATTGACTGTATTAATACAATCTATTAAATAATTCATAGAGAATCCAGCTGACTTAAGCGACTAGAATCATTTAAGTAACATGTATCCCTGTTGAAACTTGAAACTTGAAGAATGTTTCAAAGCCCCAAACAAATACCTTGTTGCAGGTGTCACGCTGGAGGGGTCTAAGGAAGGTTCTCTCTGGTTCATCACACCCGATTGGTCGACATTGTGGCAAGCTAACGTATGGGCGGATGCTGCTTCTCAAGTTTTCTATTCACTCGGCATCGGTTGCGGTTCACTAGTCACACTCTCCAGTTACAGTAATTTCAGGAACAACTGTCACAGGTGAGCGTACGGAATTTAATAGTTATAATTAAACTGCTGATTTCATGCATTTATACGATATTAAAGCATGTGAAATACAGTAAAATACAACAATTCGATGGAGTTCAATACATGTTTTATTTTATTTTTATCTCACTGAAATCCTTAAGAGAAGAAAGAATTTTCTATTTTTACTCCTGTCTTTATAAATTATTTCATAGAATCATGGTTTGCATAAAGGTTCACGGTCTAGTTATAATGTATTGATACACATTGTACATTCTTTTCTCAAATGTTAGAACTTGTTAACGTTCAATTTTTTATCCTCAATTCTTTAAAACGTTCTTATGTCCCATAATTATGTGAGAAAATGTAGTGTCTCATTAATCATTTAAACTTCCAGTTTTCGTTCCTTTGTTGTCTTTTTTTCAGTCAGATTTGGCTTCAGAATACGATTCTACGATCGCTTGATAAGTTGACGTCCCGCTTCTGTTTATTTCTCATTTTTTGTCATTGTTTGACTAAAAAATGGCTTACTGTGAAATAGCTTCATAATACAAATGAGAATAGTTTTTCAATAAGCACAACGCAAGTATAAGAGAGAAATATTGTATACAGGGTGTTCGACTACTAGTGGGACAAAATTTAAAGGGTGACTCTTTGAGGCAAAATAAGATGAAAATCGAGAATAACGAAATAGCGACGAATGCTTCGTTTATTACTTATAAGCGTTTAAAAATTGACCCAACTCATGGCAATCCGTGCGCACGGAATGTCAGCGGATCACGGCTCATCAGGGGCGTACAGTCACTTTAAAGACTCAACGACGTGCAGGAAAAGTCGGTAGAACAGCTGTCTACTTATCCCGCAGAAGATGTGGATAACTTGTGACCGTGGTATTTGAGTCGAATCCACTTGTATTGCATTAACTCTGATTACTCGATAAAATTCGCAAGAAATGTAAATATCTTCTTACGAACATTATCGAGTAGAGGGGGGTAATGCCACCTCTAGTTGTCACGTACAACAATTGTCCTGACCACGACACACACTACACGATTGTCCCATTTTCAAAAAATGTTCACACACACTGCAAGATAGTTCCGTCCGCGAAAAATGTTCACACACTGCGCGATTAATTAGACCCGCGAGCGGTTCCTCCGTTGCGTTTAACACTCTACACGTTACACAAAATTAACACTCAAAATAATTAATTTATAACTATGTATCACTAATTTTTAACCTACACTAATTAATTTATAACAACTATTTACACTAATTTTTAACCTGCAATAATTAATAAAACCTACAATATTTAATAAAACATACAATATTTAATTAAATCTGCAATACTTAATAAAACCTGCAACAATTAATAAAGTCTACAATATGTAATAAACCTACAATAATTAAGAAAATCTACAATACTTAATAAAATCTGCAATAATTAATTTGCACTATTTATAACAACGACGTACGCGACACTACTAAATAATCACTACGTAATCGCTAAATAAACTAAAACTTAGCTTTCCGAAAATGAACTCTATTTGTTCCAAGAATGCAAAGGGCACCGTTCGGGAAGGACAACTGATATTGTTGAACTGATCCTCCCTCGTTAGGATCGATGTGGCGTAATAGCTCGATCCCCACTCTTTCATGGTCAATACTTTTTGGGAAAGAAAAGCTGCATGGGAAAATGGAGGTCCCGTTTCTCTTCGCATATTCTTAGAGCTACATCTGTATTTTTTGTTCATACACCACTTGGCACGTTGTCGAGGGTGTGCAAAGTCTGGACATTATAAAACTGTCTCTTGTCTTCTGCAGTGCGACCACCCGGATTGCCTGCAACGTGTTGCTGCTTGTGATGGGTAACCGAGCAGTTCGAGCTACTCGAAGGAGCTCGGGTGACAAGTTTATGATCTCAGCGGAGACCCGAGGCTCTGACACACGAAGGCGAAGGATGTTATCTGGCCGCCGGCAACCGACCTTCGAGTTACAATGTAACACACGGAACGAGTCACCCATGAAACAAATTTAAACTTTTACTCCTTTCAGTGTACTTGCTTAAAAATGTTACGAATAAATGTAGGAGATTCTCTTGATGAAAATAAGTCCAAACCTGGCATAAATAGAACTATATTTAATAACGTTACTTTTTTATGGAAGAAATGTGAAACAAATCAGTTTTTCATTGTTCTAACTACGACGCACTGCACCAAAAAATCTGAAAAATTGCAAGGAAAACAATTTTTATTCATACGTTATGTCGCGATACGAATTCTATGTTATTAAATATAGACCGATCTATGTCGGGTTTGATCAAGAGAATTTCCTACATTTATGCATAACATTTTTAAGAAAATACACTGAAAGGAGTGAAAGTTTAAATTTTGTTTCATGGGTGATTCATTCCGAATATTACATTGTAACCCGAGGGTCGGTTGCCGGCGGCCAGATAACATCCTTCGCCTTCGCGTGCCAGAGCCACGCGCTGAGATCACAAACCTGTCACCCGAGCTCCTTCGAGTAGCTCGAACTGCTCAGTTACCCATCACTAGTTGCTGCCATCGACAAAGACCTTGCCCATTGTGTTTTCGGCCGTCCCTTTTGACATAACTTGTAAAAAGAACTTTCAACGCCGAATGCTAACTCCATGTTAGAAACGGTTCATATTACACAGAATGTATGTGTTTAACAGTTTTCTTTATTTTATTGTATGCAGTTTCTTCATGCATCTTAATGCAGATGCGACAAATTTCTTCTTAGTTTCATTCTAATATCATTATACGTTTTGTATGATCCATGTTAATTGCATATTATTCTTTTGCGGACACAAGAACCTCAAACCTATAACAAATATTTATAATTAAGTAAGTTGGTGATGCATGATGGGGTCAAACATGTAGGAAAGAATTTCAAAACATTCCTTTTTCTCTTTAAACTTTTCTTCGTCCGTATGTCAAGGAATGACCAATCTTTACAAGAAGCGTCTATTTTGTTGTAGCTTTCAATTGCTTTGTAAATTGAATTTCACAAAAAAACTAATACACTGGTCAAAACATATCGAGGATCATGTATTGCAATTGCTATGCACGCCAGCACCATATATAATTTTCGGGGCCGTCTTTACAAATATATTTATTTATGACTATAAATATAAATTTGTTTATGATTATAATTTATCGAATCTATAGCATTTTCTTCCTTTCTTTCACTTATTGCGGTAACAATCGTGAACAATCGCAGCGTGGCGCGCGGCCACAATCCCGTCCACATTCAAGCAACATGTAACAGAAAAGTAGGCTGGTAACTCTTTAAAAATTAATTTTTTATATGCCCGGCATAAATATATAATTTTCTTTGTTTTAACACAGTACTTAATGTTCGGGTAGGCATGATAACAAATAGACATTCCTTATGATATTTTCTACGATGCGCGTCAGAATGCTCGTGTTCGATTTAACGTTGCACGAAGTCGTTAGCTGTGCGTTGATCCATTAATATCGACCCTTTCAAGAGTGTTCTACAATGCGCGTTGCAAGTATGTGGACCTGTCTTTAGGCCCGTAAAGCTTAAAATATATTCATAGCTATATATAATATACACTGCGCGTCAAAATTAAGGGACCACTAAAATTTGCCCGAAATATTAGTCATTTTCAAATGACTATATTTCCGCGAAAAATAGTTATAAAAAATATTGTAAAGGACCATTTTGTAGCCTGATGTTTCTAGTTTTTGAGTAAGGAATTCAAAAATTATTTTCATCTCGCTTGTTCCTTTTTTTTAAGATGAAGCGCATCAAGCGAATGTTAAAAACTGTTGGTCAAACTTGAGAGGATGCTTGGGCCATACAAAATTTTTTCTGGTTATCCCAATGGAATACTTTTAAAGATCAAAGTTTAATTTCGTTTTTTTTAACTTTGTTGTACAATTGTTATTGGCCAAGTTATTCGTCATCATATAAGAAAAGGTACTTTCCACTTTGAGCGTCTGTAACTTGCGAACGCATGATCGTATAGAAAATTCCAAAAGAATTTTGGAAAGCTGAGAGATTTCTCTTTAAAGGTCTTTAAAGGTCTAAGTGTGTAATTTCTATATTAGGATTTTGCCGTTTTACGCACGAAATAAAACCTCCTTTATTGCCCATCATTGCCTCAGCACCATCCGTGCAAATACTAGTACAATTACTCCATGGAATATCATAGGTTTTGAAAAAATCATCTGTTACTACGAAAATTTCCTTGCCGGTAGTTCGCTTTGGAAGCTCTTTACAAAATAAATAGTTTTCTATTATGGTGCCCTCATTAACGAAACGTACAATAGCTATCAGTTGTGCTCAATTTTTAATGTCTGTTGATTCATCAATTTGAAGTGCAAACTTCTGAGCAGTTTTCAGTTTTGCAATTAGTATTCCTAAAATATCGCCCGATATATCATTGATACGTTTTTTAACAGTATCAGCTGACAACGGTATTTTTTTCACTTCATTAACTTCTCTAGGCCCAAGCATGGATTTAACAATTTCTATGCATGCTGGTTTAACGAGTGTCTCACCAATAGTATGTGTTTTTTCTGACGTGCAATTAATCTTGCAACATGGTAACTAGCTTCTAAGGCTTTATTAAAAACTGTGACTGACGATAACTGTTCCGTCGTAGACCCGAAATGACGGCTTTAAAGTCGGACGATACTGTTATTTTTGATTATTTTATTTCCTTCGTTCAGGCAGTTTATACATTTTCGAGACCGGCCCCTTGCAATTTCAATTTCGTTGACAAAAGGGAATAAGAGACAAAAGACTCGAACATTTGGTCTGCAGTCCGCCACATGCGCTCGGTAACTTGGGACCCATCCGCGCCGGGCCTTACCGGGGCGCGCTGACTCGCAAACAATACAGCTATAAACCCTACCGTTGAGAGACTCGAAAATTCGTCGTGGTCAAGTCGCACGGTGACCACATGCGCGATATTTTTCTGGCGTCCGCTTCGCCCCGAAGGAGAGTTTTTCCACCTCCAGGTTACTTGGAAAACCCCAGGAATTTGCCTTCCTCTTCAGGGCATAACTAATAAGGAGACCAAAGAGGGACATCACACGAAACTCGACAATTATTCGTATTCATTCACTCGCAAATACTCGTTTCGATAAGAACACTCGTATCGACAATCACGCATTCGTTTCGACAAGAGTCACACGGACTCAAATATTCGGACTCGAACAATCATTCGTATTCGAACACTCGTATTCGAGCAGTCTTTCGGACTCCAACCATTCGTCGCAACTCTCGTATCGACAAGTCACGATTATAAACTCGCGAATCATCAGCTCCACCAGTCGAGCAATTATTTTGGTTATTCTCACTTAGAGAATATTGAAACAGTTGCCTAATATTAATTTGGCGGGCAACAGTCGCAACTGGACGCGTACTACGACGGTCGAGCCTGGAATTTACAACTCCAGGCGGATTCGAAAAAGAATCCGCGCGGACGGACGCGACAATAACAGTGATGACCTTTGTTTTCGCCTTTGATTTAACAGCCTAAAAAAAAGGATTTATCCTTCTTAGCGTAACTGGGACGGTTTGAATTTAGATGGCGAAGCAGTGGGTACCATTGCTCCGTTAGATAGCATTTCTCGCGAAAATGATGCATTCTATGTAGGTTCATTATCATTTGTTTGTGAATCCGAAAATTTTCCTGGTAAATACTTGTCCATATTTTTTAAGGGTATAATAAAAATATTACCTAAAAATGCGGTGTTCGGTGGGCCAACGTCTTCATTCTTTCACGTTCGGATGACGACTGACTAACGGTCATCGGTTCGGTAGATAGAACAACAGTGCATCGACACTCGGACACAAAGGTGCCGACACTCGAGCCACGCCCGCGACACGGAACGAGTGCGTTCGGAAGCACCTTCGGCGCTCACGTGTGTGAGTGAACACCCGCGCTGCTCTAGGGCGGGAGGGTTATTTGTCTCACGTGCGACAGCGAAATGCGAGTTTATACTCTCTGGTTACTTGGTTAGTCGTCGTTTCGATTGTGTTATTCACATTTATTTAAAATTAAAGACTGCTCAAATAAAAAAGAACATATTGGCGGAACACTCTGTTCAAACGACTAAATGTATTATTACCGATGCGCAAGATTATAAATTTAACTTGCCCGAAACAAATGCATTAGTGTACATTGCCGGTTATTTAATAAGAAAATGCTTAGAAAAACATAATTGCGAACAGCTTCGCATATACTTAAATAGTAATATCGCATTAAATTACGCACACGTCTATGCATTACGCGCGACGCAATACGTCCAACACTCACAGTACGTATATGTAATAAATGAATATACATACAATGTAACTACATGTTTTTGTTTTATGTATAATTTCGACTCAGAGAAATTACATATTGGCAAAAAGTTAGAGGAATATTTGACTTAGAGAAATTTCTAACTAATGTGGTGGTTAAAAAATTTAATTATTCTCGAAAAAATCGAAACGAAAAAAAGAAAAAGCACTAGTGTGCCACGGCACAGCGGTTGCGGATTCAGTTCAACGACCTGTATACTGTGACCTTGAAATGACTTTCGATTGAGAAATTTAGGTTCGATCAACATAAACATTAATACGGAGACTTATTTTATCTACATCAAATTAAATGTTCAATGTGTTGACCTTCAAATTTTCAAATCAATTCAATAACAGGGCACACACGTTGTCGCTACGAATAGGTCATTTTAAAGTCATAGTATCTGACGTCACTGATCCCGCCTTAATGTTAACTACAATACAGTGAAGTTGAAAGTACATAATGATATTTAAGAAAACATCAGTGACCTTCAAATATACTTGAAAATAACTCCAAACAAAAAGTTTATTCGTACCACCACTTTTTCTCCCTTAAACAACTTTTGTCTTCGACATATTTTTCTATCTTCAATCCTAAAAGAGATATTTAGGTATTCCTTTCTTGTGATTGACCCTGTATGACATGACGTTTCAATTTATCAAATTGTAATTTATCGACTTTGTTGTCGAATACGAACACAACATTTGGGTATAGTACACGTGTACAATCTATTTATCCAAACGAGTATCTGCGTCGCTCTCCGCCTCACAACCTATCCAATTAAAATGTTTCCGAGGGTAATAATACTTTCTTGTTTTGGCACGAAGGTGGTCGACGAACGGGTCGCATTAATATTCCCCCGAAACTCGCTAGCTTCTCTCCGTCGGCGGCACGAAAACACATCCAAAACGACGAAATTCCGGGAAACGAATTAACCATACCGAGTTTCTAATGATGTAATTCCCCTGCATAATGCTTAAACTACAGCTTCCGGGATTACCGGGGTATTTTCGACAGTAAACGCGTATACACGCTTCGAACCATCTGTCAGATATTTCATTTTGCACGACGTCGGTCGTAAGATAAGCCAGGGTGTGCCAGTCTCCTGGTCGCACGGTGTGTACGCTGGTTCAAAGGAACGATACCCCCGAACCCAGGTAGCGTTCACGTTCTCGAAATATTGCTCAAAGTCGTAATTAGCATTATTATCCGGAGGGAGACTGAAATCCCTCACAGCGATACAATTCGCTGCACGTTGCATCGCGTATAAATTATATCAGAGCGCGGCGCAAGTCGAATGAACAAACGGCCCCGTAGCATAATTCGTTGCGCGCGCACGCGCACCGACTGGCTAACTTTTACCATAGGCGGCTATGAATTGTTCTTCCGTGGGCCGTGAGCTGGCCGTGCGCTCTCACAAACAACGGGAACCGTGTATGTATACACGATGCACGAGAAAGACATTCGATTTCGTAGAATCCAACTTCTTCCTTGATAATTGCACAAATGAAGTTTTCACAGGTATAGTACTCGCGGGTAAACTTCACTACAGGGTGGTACTTAACTTCACTTCAGGTCTGGTCCTTAGAAGCACCAATAAACACCATACGTTGAAAGAACTAGAATTTGAAAAATTGTGCGATTGTGACAGACGCCGATGAAACAAACAAGATGGCTGTTCAAGTCACATTTTGTCAAATATCACACGATTTAGTTGTTTTCTCGTGAAAAGCGGACCAGACCACCCTGTACACTACTGTGATACTATCGTAGAAATCCGATTTTTGATCATTTATCACCTGTGGAAGGCGTAAGTTGGATTCTACGATTTGACGCGTCCAGACTCAGGAATATACAGTTGTATAGTTCAAGGATTCTCCACTAGCAGCGCTTATGATATTTGTCAGTCACTTTGGCCATGTTACTACCGAGCATTGATAAAACAGAGGGACTCGGTAAATGTAACCTTGCAACACGTGCTGGATCGTATCGATTGATTCGGAGTTGGCCCCAAAGGAGTTTCCCCCTTCAACTGCTACGCCGCCGTCATCGTTTCTGTTATTGTTGAACGAAATTTGTAAACATATTTCCGAAAAGGGAACCTTCGCACAACCAGAGATGGAATCGCGGGATCCTAAAGCTTCGTCGTTGTTCGACGACCGATTGCGACGAGCCATCGCGAAAGGCGTACTCATGTATAGATTGTTATCAGCGACGCTCATACACGAAATATTTATACGCTGATTAGCCGACGATTCGCGGGTAAACGAGACTTGTAAATGCATAAGCGGTGAACTCTAGTGTTTACTACAAGGCGATAATGCGCACGAGATGTCTTATAACAGCGGTCACTAAAGTAAACGAGTAATTAAATAACCATTTAGAGCCAATTTTTCGAACGAAAAATACTGATTACTTCCTTTCTTAAAGCAACTTTACACGAGCAGTTACAACCTAGACGGGCTTAATTTTCTTGTTCATTTGTTGAAATCTTCTACTCTTTTTTTACTTGTATACGAATCAGAAATCTATTGACTCCTAGTAAATTAATTTTATGTGTATAAAGATAGGATATTAGGAAATGATTACTTCCGATTTTGCAGCTCCGAAAATTGTTACACTAAGTTGATTTTTACATAAAATGGTATTTCACGTAAAAAATCGCTTTATGGGAGAAAGCTCGGCTCGGTGACGGGCCTCGGTGAGGCGAGATGTTATCTGTTATCCTATAAGATAAGCCGCCAGCGACCGACGTTCGGGATACAATGTACACACAGAACGAATCACCCATGAATAAAAATTTAAACTTTTACTCCTTTCAGTGTACTTTCTTAAAAACGTTGTGAATAAATGTAGGAGATTCTCCTGATGAAAATAAGTCCAAACCCGACATAAATCGGACTATATTTAATAACAATACAATTCGTATCGCACCATAACACATGATTAAAAATTTAAACTTTTAGTCCTTTCAGTGCAGGTTCTTAAAAATGTTATGAATATATTTAGGAGATTCTCCCAATGAAAATAAGTCAAAATTTGAATGTAATTGTACAATTTATATTCATACGTAATGTTGCGATAAAAATGATATACCTATTATTGAAAATAGCCTAAATGATGTCTCGTTTGGACTCATTTTCATCTAGAGAATCTCTTCGCTTCATTTGTGACACCTTCAGTAGAGTATATTTATGCATGATTCTCATTCCTTACCTTCTTACATTGTATGCCGATGGACGGTCGCTGGTCTATTATTCGTGCTGACAAAAGTTATTCGAAGGTTTTGTTACAAGCCAAGGCGGCTGCCTAAGCGGCTGCGAGAGCCGAGGACATGGCGAGTTTGGTTTTTTAGAGTTTGTTACGTGGACGAACCTGTGCCTATTTCATCACAGGGAGCCACTAGGAAAGATTTTCGTGGACGACCCCGAGCCTATTTCATCTCAGGGAGCCACTAGGATTGTTAGTATGGGCCTCGTAACTTTTAAGAATTCGGTACATTTTGAGCGGTAAAAGTGTGCCTTTGTGGAAGCCAGAAGCTAATTCCAACGTTCTCGATTTTCACACACTGAGAAATGCGGGGATTTATTATGCAGAGTTTAGCTTACTTTTAGAAATGCTTGACAAGGACTTTAATACTCGATCTCACTAGCTAGACTTCTGATATGAGTATGATCCGTGGATGAGCTGTACGCGTCCCTTTTTATACCCCGAAAATCGAGTCTAAAAGTAGTGGGAGACACGCCTGTTCTCAACGGAAACTGCTTTCCAAGAAAATCTGGCCACGCCATAACACCCCGTAAGCAATTACGTAATCTGGCCGGATGTATTCTAACTCCCGATAGGGTTAAAAGGTCACGAAAGTGTCTTCGTACGTAACAGTTTATTGGAAATCTTCGATCATAAAAGATTACATATCTTAATATTGTAATTATTAAGTGTTAAATATTCATGGGACTTGGAATGTAAGTCGTATAAAACAAGTTTTGTTCTTTCAATTTGAAAAATGTGCAGTTTTCAGAATTGTCTCCGTTTTATAACTTAAACATAATCTATGCCTCATAGACAAAATGAATCAACTTAAAACATACAAAATCAAGGAAGTAAAAATCTCGGGCTGTAACCAATTTTTTTACAAAATTGGTCACGCTATTTGTTAATATCTCGTCGAGATACCCCAAAATTAAAAACAAAATCATCGCTCTACGCTAATTGGTTGTAGAGATAACCTGAATTTTCCGGAGTCTGCCAGATAAAACGCGCGAGATCAATTTCGGACGGCACGCGCTCGTCACGTGGCGGGTTCTTCCCACTCCGCTCCCGTCGCGCGGTGTCACATTTGCATACAATGCATACCGCAACTGTGGGATCTTTATAAGAGAAGCGACTGAATGTATTAATTCGAAAATTAAGGAACAGATCATTTAACTCTTCCTCCAGACTTCATTCAAATTTCAACTGTCAATGTTAAAAATTGACGCTACAGTGATGTAAAAACAACATTATCGCGACTCCTAATTAACTTAGAGTAAAATATTTTGTTTTAAAAGTAGACAAATAGCAACTATCGAATGGTCTATACGGCAATTCGAAGCAATAAAAAATGAAGATGTAATTCAAATTGTTTACAAGCAAAAAATATAACTATTCTTTAAAAATATAACAAAAATTCATTAGGATAAATTAAAGTAATACTATAAAAACACACAGATACTCTTCTACGAGGGCTATCACACTGCAACTAGATGTGTTGTCGTTGACGACTGCCACCGAACTAAAGAAACGTTATTCGAATCCCACGCAAAGGACAGAAAAGTATTAAAAGAAACAGGTATTTTCTATTAAGAATAACGTCTCAAAGACAAGTGAAAACGGGGTGGTCGATTCACAAAAAAAATAACGGAAGGCGTTTCGGAACCCAATTTTTGAATGTTGATAACGTGAAAATGAAACCTCCAACATAATTTGGTCATTCTTGTGGGATCGGGAACTCCATACCCAACAAAAAGGAGCAAAATAACATCTTGGGAAAATAGGAGGGTTCCGTGGAGTAGTGGGTAGAGTCTCTGCTTTCGGTGCCGGGGGTCGTGAGTTCGAATCCCGCTTGGGCCCTCTCATTTTTCCAACGCTCCTACATTCTTGATTCTCAGTAGCCGTACACTCTGTATATGCTTACAGAGTATGTTCTTAAAATCAAAATTTCAACTGGAATTCCGCTATTTTCAGCGTGAAATACTTAAATATCGACGGTCTTGTGGGTAAAAGAAAAGTACACACAGGAAAAAATCTGCAACTGATATTCAATTAAAAATATTTCCTTACTTATTGTGAAGTATTCCATGAAACATTCCGCGTAACTAAGAATAAGAATATACTTAATTGTTTATGAATTTATATGATTTCTCAAAACTGAAGAACTTAATTGTTCAATTTCACAAATGATTAAACCTTGTGTTGGTGACCAAAATTTCCACGCTTGTTTAAACCTTTGATATTTAAAATTCTTTTCGCACAGTCTTATCTTTAAGTTATAAACCGACGTAAAAATATGCAAAGAATGGGGATTTGGAGCGGTTTTGTGATATTTCCACAGGGACATAAATTTGTCACACGGGTACCCGGTTGTCAACGTAAGGGTTAGAGTAGTTGAATAATTTGTATAATAATATTAGTATTTATTTCTTTTCGTGTCACAAGTAACATTCCCGAACTTTTACTCTCTGCAGAGATGCGATCATAGTGACTTTGACGAACCTGTTCACTTCCATTTTCGCCGGTTTCGCGATATTCTCTATCTTGGGATTTCTGGCCCACGAGATGCAGGTGCCAATCGACGATGTAGTGGAAAGTGGCACTGGGTTGGCTTTCGTCGCGTACCCGGAAGCCGTGGTGCGGATGCATTTTCCGAATCTCTGGGCCGTTCTATTCTTCGTCATGCTGTTCATCCTTGGCATCAGCAGCCAGGTAATTATACACCTCGAGCGATCGAGGATCCTTGTTGAAACTAATGATGGATTGAAAATGTTCAATTAAGAAACTTCCCACGCGCCTCGGGGATGTTTGTTAAAATGAAAAAAATAAACAGACACAAAAAAATGAAACATTTCTGAACTTAAAGAGAAAACTCGCACGGATCGGTACACGGCGGCCAGGTAAAGAAGAAGGGTGAAGGTAAGAAATGAGGAGGGTGGTGGGGTTGGAGGGGGGGGGGTGTAGAAAGGAAATGTTGTAGACAGAGAAGCGTGGGAGGCGTTGAAAATAAAAAGGCATCGTTTTTCCCCGCGTTGTATAAACTTTAAAGTACGGCCCTTGTTCTTTGTACGGTGTTATTCCGCGCGAGAAAGAGCACGCGAGAAAATTCTCGTCCTACCAAGACTGGCTGAGAAGGCGTTATTCAAGTGGCCCGGAGAACCGGAACGCCGGTTGCTTGTATTCGTCAAAAAGAGCTGCGGGCGAAAATGTGCTCGCAAGTAGCCCAGACGATCGTTCCGTGTTACTTTTGCATCGCTTCTCGTCTCTTCGCCTCGGGGCTCGTATATCACGGAGAGAGTTATGGTTTGCCGTCCCAGTGAAATCCACACCTTTCTTTTCGTCCTTGTCTTCCCTCCTCCCTCTCCTCCTACCCCCCTTTTTCCTTCGAATGAGAGAGCATAGAAAAGTAAACGGGCGAATGCTGGGAAAAACGTGGCGCGGATAGAGAGAGGGACGGATAGATATTTGTGAAAGGAATAGCGAAAGAGTCTTTGTTTTCTACATGCTCCTCTGTCCTCCCTGCAGCCAGCACGCTGAAGGGTAATTAAGACGGACTGCGTAAAAAAAAAAAGAAGGAGGGCGGGCGAGAGGGAGGTGGGAGTTGAAAAAAAACAATTGTAAAAAAGAGAAAGGGGTAACGAGAAACCCCGGCGGGCTAGCATCGAATCCCGGAGTAACACAGTCGGTCATTAGTTTTTACGATACATAGTTCGCAGGCGTGCAGGCGATAAACACCGCCATATTGGACCTGCGACCAGATTTACGAAAACAAGAGAAGTACGTGGTGCTCGGGATATGCGTCACTTGCTGGCTTCTCGCTATACCGATGGTGTTCGACGGTGGTATTTACCTGTTCACGCTGATGGACTGGAATACCGCTTCTTGGGCGATACTATTGATCGGCATCGCGGAAGTCGGATTGCCCGCCTGGTGTTACGGTTGCAAGAAATTCCTGCGTAACATTGCCGAGATGGAAATGCGGTTCGGCTGTTTACTCCACAGCTATTGGTGGCTCAGCTGGGTTCTGCTCGCGCCTATCACCTGTCTGGTAAGTGCATCGCAATCGCATCCACCTTGTCCCGGGCCCCCTCGACGCTGAACCGTTGCCTGCGCGCGGCCGGGATCTTTGGAAATACGTGCAAGAAACTATGCCGAAGTTATTCGCTGATAATTAACCTCCCGGAATATTGAGCTTGTTTTCCCGAATACCGGATACTATTGGGGTGGCGTTTCCGGGCGCGTAAATGAGAGCTGTAAACGTAATTTGACAGGAACAGCACCGATGCCCCTTTATCAAGATAATGGGTAATCTTCATTACAGTCAAACCTCAGTTATCGAAACTAACAGGGAGACAAAGGTGTTCGGATAGCAGAATTTTCAGATAATAGAATAACTTTTTATCACGAGGAATTCTATAAAATTTCATGGGTCCCATGTCTTTTTAGCCGCTACATCGCGTAAATTTGTTAACACACGCAATTCCGTAGAGTTGTCTTCCCTTTGTGCCTTAAACCATCAAAGCCCGTTTCGAGGATACCGGCACCTCTGATCGTGTACAATGTAGATTTCATACTGAAATATTGTTAAGGAACACTGTTTTGATTGTTGTATATAGAGGAGGAACGTATACTATGCGAATGCATACGATTGTATATACAGGATGTCCTATTAATTATGGTACAACCAGGAAGGGGGTGATTATAAGTAAAAAAATGTATCGAAAAAGTGGAATGAAATTTGTGCATTCGAGACTGTTCTCAAGAAAATAGTCGTTGAATATTCGCCGGAAACGTGTGCACTTGACTATAGCGAACGGATCTCGATACAGATCACTATTTACTATACCGCATTTATTTCGACAAAGGAACAATTTACTGAACAAGCGGTACGAATGCTAGATTGGCTGTGGAGGTACAGTAACTTAGCCACATCGATCGCCGGATTTGTCATCTCATGATTTTTGTTTATAAGGTTCTGTTAAATTAAAAGTTTATTCTAAGGATAACAGTAACGTTCATTATTTAAAAGCGAGGATTATTTCAGCGTTTCACGAATTATAAGCACAAAATACGTTGGAATGCGTGTATAATATATTAATTCAGTGAGCACAGCTATGTGTGGAGTACCATGGGTAGCATTCTAATTGCTGCATTAATAAAGAGAATCTTAAAGATTACATGTCTCATATTTATTTGAAAACCCACTTTAAGAAGAGAGAGGTAGATAGCGGTACACAAATATTGATAAGAAATCAAAATGTGGGTTGTACCAAGATCCATTCAACCATGACATACTCAAGTGCATGTGTGCCCTGACAATATTCAAAGTCGATTTTCCCGAAAACAGTCTCATATAAAAAACTGTTATTCTGTATTTGCCGCTTATTTTTTTCACGTAGAATCACCCTTCTTCCGGTTGTACTATGATTAATGGGATACCCTGTACAGACGTGGCAGAATATAAATAGAGTGTTAACAGTGTTCTGATTAATCACTGTTCCGATAATCGAAGTTCTACTGTGTATGAAATTCTGTTATTCTGTCGGTTAAACGTTCTAATCCTTTATGTACAAGACTTGTTCTCAAATGACGGGGATACTATTCATATGGAATGGCATTATATACTGAAGACTTAAATACATATTTGGCATTCATATAAGTGATTACCTCTTTGCCGCCATATTGGCGACCTTCGATCCTATAAGTGTAAACTTCTTACTGATTCACAACTAAATGGAATTGGAGCCGCGTTTATTATAAACTATTTTTAATTTTGTTACGTATTACCACAGACAAGATATAAGAATAAATCTAACATCTTATAGGACTTAGTGTCCCACGAAAATCACGCTAGTTCGAGCGCATCTCTACATAAAAGTTTCCAACTTCAGGAACTACGTTCGACACCGTGATGATCACAGCAAACACACACCTGTGGCCCGTGACTGCATATAGCGATACATACATACATTATTGCCCCGGTTTCGCTAGCCAGGAATGGAGTACTGAAATGGTACGGGGGCTCCTGACGCCCCCGAAGCATGGAACAGAAAATTACATTGCATATTATGTCTATTTTTATATCTCGTCTGTGGTATTACATAGGGTGTTAATAAAATGGTTGAACACTTTCACAAAGTGGAGTTTACACGCAAAATTAAAACGAAAATTCAACATGACAAAATTGCGTTCCAGGCTTCGTTACTCAGATATTAATTATTGAAAAAACATTCCAAATACACGTAAAATACGTCCGGCACAATGGGTTATACTACTTACAACAGTCGATTCACAGGCGATACAGGGCAGAGTTGAGCGTTATTCGAATGAAATTTTATTCGAATAAAAATTCGAATGAAACTTTATTCAAATAGAAATTCGAATAAATTTTTCAAATAAAATTTTATTCAAATAATCTTAGAATAAAAGTTGCGAATAAACCAAAATTTATTGAAGGAACCAGCGAATAAAGGTTATGTCATCGGTGACACGCATCATCGGCACGCACCAGCGGCGTGTCGTGCATGAATAAGTGTGTGAGTGCCGTGTAGGGGGTGAAGCGATCTCCATCGATCATTTCGTTTACGCACCTAATATTCTATATACCAAGCAGTTATTAAGTCTACGATTAACTATGTAAAACTACAGTATGAACAAGTATCGCGATGCAAGTGTTGTAGCCACAACCTGGTTTAAGAAAATGGGAAAGAAAGGCGACACCTCAAGGAGCAAGGAGTACACAAGTATGGTAGTGCAAACGAGATTTTCTGTTCACGGAGCAGGCTCCCGCCTACTCCGTACCCTTGCACGCACGAATCTTTCTCCAAATCCTATTTGCCAGGCAAAGACTAAACACGTCCGATATCTGGCTTCTCAATAGAAACCAGAGGGATCGGCAAACAGTCTTAGTGTACAGACCCACTGCCCGTACCCCAAGTCTGTGTAGAGAATCAACGAGCACAATTTATGTCTATTAATAGATAGACTAAAATTAGTAATAATAATTATCATTACGATGTGATGATGAATATGAATATAACAGTAAATATCGAATTATGATTTAAGTTTAACCTACAGTAACTTAACGCAGTGGTAGACGCTTTGAGGATGTAGACGTTAATCGATGTCTTCTTTCGATGGAATAACTGATTGGAAAAATATTTTTCATTATACAATACACATAGAATACATAATATGCACAGTAAATAAATCACAGTATAGAAATCACAGTAAATAAATCACAGTAAATGAATCACAGTATATAAGAAAGTAAATATCGAAGCCAATGTTTCTCGAACATCTGTAACATACAAGGGATTAGTAACAAGAGAAGGGACACAACAATATGCACAGTAAACAAATTAATAATATGCACAGTAAATAAATTAATAATATGCACAATAAATAAATTAACAATATGCACTGTAAATAACAGGTTCCTTTATACGGTGGTTATCGAATGCCTGCAACACACAATGGGTTAATAACAAGAGAAAGGACGAGTATGAGACGCGCGCCGTGAGGAAGCTAACGCCGTTATGTATTGGGCGTACGTAGGTTATTACGCAACAGCTAGTTTCTTTGTTACGTTTGTTCGAGTTGAATTGTTTTTGCCGGCTTGAATGACCTTTCTCCTTGAACGACTCAAACACCGGATGGTACGACCAGGTACGGCCATGGTACACGGCGTACACGGCTAAGTGAATAAACTGTGTGACGCAACGTCACTAGCGCGTTGGACCGACGGAAAGCACCTATACCGCGGCACGCTCTACCGTACTCTCTCGCTCGCAGACCTCCCCCATAGACCACCGAAATTCCTCGGAACGCGTTAACACCGACGGAGAGCACCGATGCCGCGGCTCGCTCTACCACTCTCGCTCTCTCCCGTTCGGCCACTCCGACCATCTTCGGCATCGTTCGGTACGCGTCGACACCGACGGAGAGCACCGATACCGCGGCTCGCTCTCCCGCTCTCGCTCGCTCACGTTCGACCGCTCCGGCCATCTCTGGCACCGACGGAGAGCACCGAGAACCGCGGCTCGCTCTACCGCTCTCGTTTATTTATGATGTTCATATTTCCCAAATAAATATCATTTTTAACTAATTTGTTTAAGCGACATGTTCCTTTTAAAGATTTAGTTCTCCAGTATAAATCCCTAAGACCGTTATTTATTATTCATTTCATATCGTTAATTACGATTTTTCTCACAGGATACCGATTTCTATTACAGTATCACAAAATAATTGCAAATATGAAACTTCTTTACCTCTTCTTGAACATTCTAATTTCATAGCCCTAAACTGGGTACCCGAAAGTATTTCATTGAATTTGTGTAAAAGATTTTACTACTTCTTAAAAGACTCCGTGTGATATTTGATAGCCTAAAAAACAATGTGCCGATACAGGGTTTCGATTTATTTACGAAACTAATCTAACCAATTGCTGCATTCTTTGACACTAATTTTCAAGAAAATAAAACTTCTGTATTTCACTTAATTTGAGAGACACGTAGCTGAATATTAACATATGTTCATTATTTAATCACTCGCAATAAATAAAATTTGTGTAAGTAAATAACGTGTAAGTAAATTCATATGTAAAAATTTACCAATTGCCAGAAAGTAATTGTTCGTGCGTATTAAGATTCTTACAATAGGCAGTAAAACTATTCATACTCCCATATCAATTATAAATATGTAAATGTTAATAAAAGCGGTGTATATATTCTCCCACATGTAGATTTGATAAACTATTTATAAAACTACATCTATTCTGAATTTATCTGTTACAAATATCCAAATGTAAGGCAAGATATAAAAACGAATAAAACAAGAACATGTAAAAAGTAACATTAGTAAAATGTCCAGTGACGATGCATTTAGAATAAATTGTCTTGTAGTTAAGTGAAAAAATATATACATTTCCGTTTCATGTTTCATGAATGTCATATTTATCCCTTAGCCTTAAACTGAAGCATCGAATATTTTTGTTCCCGTCAAATCATATAGATACACGCAATATGAATGGAATATATAATACTTCATTTGTGCTAATATTACTCAGAATTCATGCTTTATCGGTAACGTCGGGTATTGACACTAAAATGATAAGGGGGCTTCTGACGCCCTCGAAGCATGGGACAGAAAATTACATTGCATGTTAGGTCTATTCTTATATCTCAGCTGTGATGAAACCGACAGGTGAAACAATCGAAGAGCGCGCCTCTCAAATAGAATTACCCGCCGTGTCAGACGTCTTTTACGTGTTTCGCCAGTATTTTCAACAATTAATAACTCGGAAACGAAGCCTCAAACGTAATTTCCTCATTCTTGAGTTTTACCTTAGTTTTATATGTAGAATTCACCCTGTGAAAATGTCTGACATTTTTATTAATACCCTGTAGAATATGTTTGTAGATTTCTCCATAGGATATTGGGCTTGCACTATAGAGACATAGAATTGTAATCGCACTTATAACAATGCTGGTCAGTGTTAGTTTTGGAGCTTATGGTCTTCTTCCACTTTATCACCGTTAGTTTCTCTACTATGTATTTGTGATATGTTATGTGTATGTACACTATACAAATATAATATGGTGTTAAAGGAACGTACATAATAATAATAATCGAAACATTTAGGATAATACATAGAAGATACATTAAAATAATTTGCAGATAGAATGCAGATGTTACGATATTGATACTTATATTATTTTATGCGAGATAATGAATGTAAAAAAGAAGAGATTCATACTTCCTGTGTATAACAGAATTTTCAAGAACCTACCTAGAACATTAATTCAGTGGGCATAGCAAGGGTTCTGTGGCTTTTTATATAGGATGAAAACTTTACGATAAAGTATAATGGGGAATTCTTTTTAAATAAGAAGGATTGATTAAATACTTTAAAAACTCAGAACCACGCAAGCATTCATGTGTTATTAATAACATTAAAACTTTATTAATAACTATTTATATAATAAATACCTTTTCCGCATAAAAGCGATATGCAAAATAAACTAGGTGAACTTTAATTTGTGGAGTCTCTCATATAATTGAATTTCCAACTACTTTTTCTCTAAAAGGAAATTTTAAAAAGAAAATTTGTTATATCAATTTAATAGAAGAAAACGTACTATATATAAATATTTTATTGATAACAGCAGGTATACATCATACTTTAAGTATATTAATATTCAAAGAATTGGGCACTTGAAATACTTCATGCCGTTTTGTAGTAGACACTATTAAAGACAATCAGAATATTCTTCAAATAGATTATTTGCATTTACATTTTAATTTTGGTGAATTTTTCTATGGTTTTTAAAACGCATGTTTATTAAGAAGTTTGACATAAATGAAATTATAAGTAATCGCATGGGAAGAGGTCTTCCATACTTTACTTCCGACAGTAAGAAAAATAGGGCAAATAATCCTCTAATTTCTCTAATCTGATTAAATAGACATATAAACTATATCGCATTCGTTAGGCATACTGGACTATGTGCTGACAGCGGCCCCGAAACAAAAATAAGAAGTAAAAACTTTATGTATGAATTAAATAGAAATAGTCGTCTATTAATACTTAAATAGAAATAGTCGTTTATTAAACAGTAGTTTGAATGTATTAATTGCATTACGCTTATAAAAATGATATCAGACTAATGTAGTGATTTGTTAAATGTTCGTAAATCACTTTCCCTATGGAGCCATTATCGTTAATCTGTTGCTTTCTACGTTCGGCAAAAATTTGTATTCTTACGGTTATACATATAAAAAAGAAAATTTGTATAATCTTCATTATTATAAATTAAGTTTAATCATTCTCAAGTACAGATACGCAATTAATTAACATGGCAAGATGCAGTACCTACATGCATTACTATTCAATTAAAAATAGTTCAATTATGGTGCTCGATTCATTTCTAAAATCAGTTTGAATAAGATAAAAATCGTATATTCCACATTTAGGGTGATTTTATGTACTATCTAATTGTAAGTGGAAAATTTAATAGAGATTTGTTAACTTCTCGAAGTCAGTCCCACACTGCGAGCATTTAACGGAGCCTTTCCCGATTCTACTCAACAAGATTTATCGATTTAATCATCGATTCTTTGCATCATTATGAGAGACATTTACTCCAAGTAACCCATTAGTTAACTCGTGAATTTGCCCCGTCGTTGCATTATTAAAATCTTCCAATTGATTAACTCATTCACAGTTTATTCCGCGTAAGATTTAGGTACAGTGACGCGATATGATGCGCCAAAATTTTCTAGTCTACCACAGGTTCGTAAATTTGTTATTACTAGACTGTGGATTTTATGCATTTATAGAATATTCGATTGTCTGAAATTCAGTACAATAAAAAGCTTCAGAAAATTTATGTAGATCTTCTCTTTATTTGGAACCTATTAGAAGCTTTAACACGTTGACTGCCACAGTGAAAAAGGCCGTACGTAGCCAGACACACTTTATTTCGTTTTTTAAGTCATAAATAAAAAATATTTGTGTTTCGTTAATAGAGGCTGTAGGTCTTGTTTTAAATTATACTGCGATATTAATGTCATGCAAACATTTTATAACAATGTTTAAATACTCCAGGCACTTTTCAATGTACGTGTCACCCATATTTGGGTGAAGTGGCAGTCAAAGTGTTAACAGGGTGAATACATTGTGACATACTGACTCGTGCATTACTACAAGTCAATGTGTACATTAAACGTGCAAACGGGTCTTAAGGCGAATGTGCCTTGTCGAATGTGTCGGTTGGTGACTTTTTCTTACAAAGTGTTTTGAGTGTCTTGAGTGTCTTGAGTGTCTTGAGCATCTCGAGTGTCTTGAGTGTCTTGAACATCTCGAGTGTCTTAAGTATCTGATCTTTCATATGTGTCTCTCATACTTATGTATATTAAAACGATGCGAGAGCGGTGACATATTTCTCGAATTGAAGCTCCTTCGTGGACCGATCTCCCGCAAATTTGCGTCTAGCGTCCACCATGACGAGTGTAGGGATTGTAGCCGTTGCAGTAAGGCCCATCGGGGGGGGGGGGGGGGGGTGTCGCAGTGGATTCAAAGGTCATGTGCCTAGTGGGCCCGGTAATGGCCGCACCATATGTACTTCACGATACGTCTATCGCTACTGACCATGGAAGTTAGGGTATTAGAAGCGCACGTGTTTGTCAGACTTGTACATACAGTGAGTGTAAAAAGTATTCGTACACCCTTTAAAACGGAACAACTCTTTTAAAATTGGTCCAAATGACTTGAGTTTTTTTGTGAAGTTAGAGACATTAATTTACTAAATGATGTGAAAACAGATTTGAAAAAGTTGCAATTGGTCCGAATCGCGAAGAAAATATTAAAGGTCGTGTTTTACAACTTTTTAATCTGAGGCTATAATGAAAATTTAATAAATACATATCGAAGATTTATGTTAGTTATGTACATACTGAAACTTTCATTGAAATCGGTTAATACAGAAACGAGCGACAGACATCAAAAGATGTGAGAATTGTTAGATTTACTACAGTTGTAGATCGAAAGTCGGGAAAAACTGCGATTTTCAACATTTTTAATCGTTTGTATCTCGTAGCAACGTTAACCGATTTTGATGAAATTTTCAACATGCATATAACTAACATAAATCTTCGATATGTATTTATTAAATTTTCATTATAGCCTCAGATTAAAAAGTTGTAAAACACGACCTTTAATATTTTCTTTGCGACTCGGACCAATTGCAAGTTTTTCACATTTTTGTCTCACATCATTTAGTAAATTAATGTCTCTAACTTCACAAAAAAACTCGTAAAAAGTCATTTGGGCCAATTTTAAAAGAGTTGTTCCGTTTTAAAGGGTGTACGAATACTTTTTACACCCACTGTACATACGTACAACGTAGATGAATGAAGGGAGTTTTAGGTCCCCTAATTCCCAAAGTGGCCTAAAGTAACAAAAAATAATATGTAATTGTGCTTTCTCAAAAATAGCGCGTTCCGAACGTCGTCCGCATTGTGGATCTGATCATACAGATGTTTTAACACCTATTACTGTTCGCGGGTCTAGCAGTTTCAAACGACATATTATATTCTTTATACAAAGTGATGTGTTTAGTATTCTAAATGGATTGTGATGATTCATCGATCAATAGTAAAGAATCTGTCAGAGAGTCTGCTATTGACTACATTTTCAATGACAATTTTCCATTTCTTATCATAGATAGAAGTAATTTAGAACATAAAAGAATATACATTTTTTTACCGCAATCCGTAACGAAGACATACTATGGTTGCAACGTCATATGAACACCGTGTAGATAATGAGAGGTATGTATGTAGGTATTTCGATGGATCTTGATAGTGCACAAATCTATTGAACAGTGATTATTTTACGTCACATTCGGAGAAAACAAGTTTAAAGAGGCTATGAAAGCATGAATATTTACGGGAAGTATCTATTTAATGACACGCTTTAGCAATTTAAAGGGTTCCAACATTTTTGTTAACGGACATAGCTTTTTTTGTGCTTTGGCCGGCGTGCATTCAACACCGCTTACTAGAAGTGCACTCAATACTCCAGCTACCTTTTAGTGTAGTATTTCCTGCAGGTGCGGACACAATGTTTGCAAAGCTACACAACTGAACATTGGTTGCGCCACATGTAAACGTGATCGTTTTACAAAATAATACATTTGAAAATTGTATTTCTTTACTTTTATAATAAAGACATTTCTAAACGTAGTTCCAGGAAAAAAAGTGTGGCAAAAAGTCTCTAAAGTACTCACATGGTTACAAACAGCCAACAGCATATAACTTTATCCAACACATAACTTTAAAAGCTCATAAATACACAAATTAATCACTATTTCTCAAGTAAGCGATATTACGTGCACATTTTCATAATCCTGATTTTTGCTTGTCATGTTTTCTTCCAATCGCGATCTTTCCACTTTAAAAATTCTAAGTTGTCGTACATGAACCAGAAACAATCTCTTATTCATCTGAGACGACTTTGTAGATAGAAACATACCAATCACACTTTAATCGAGAACGATTTGAATTTGGGTAGGCGATATTAGGCATCCTACACGAGTGTTTGTCCTCTGATTTTCACCCAAGCGGATTTTTGCTCCAAACGCGCGGCGCCTTACGGTTAAGACGGTAAATCCTTCCTCCTTCCAGAGTGTTTTCAGTGATGGTATTATCGCGGTTACGCTTCCCGGCCCACAAGTATTTAGCGCGACGGTCGTATTCCATTATTGATTTTCCGTTTATTTTAGGGTCTATCCCCGGCATTCGGTCGCTTTTTTCTCCTCTCCCTCTGTACCTCGTTTAGTAAATGACCTCGCATTCGGCACGCGGCCCTTCTGGTGCGTACGCTAGTGTATCCGTGCCGTACGTGTGAGGTTATTGAAAAAATCGTACCCTAAATCACTATGTTCAATTGCGCGAACTTCACTCTTTAATAAACGCGAATTTTGCGGGGAATCTGGGTCACCGAGCGCGAGGTTTATCACGGCAAAGAGTCGCGTAATGATTTTCACTCGGACCGCTGCCATCGCGGTTTCCATCATTACGACGAGTCTTGCCGGCAAAGATTTTACGAACCGTCGTTATTCAGACACCTATCGTAACACACTCATCGACGCACCCTTCCTACTCAATCTGAGAACAGTCCTTCGCTCGAGAGTCCTGAGTGCCCGACACCACCGGGTCAGCTTGATCGATCGACCATTTTATTAAGTGCAACAATTTCGACATAGGTTAGTTTGAAATATCCCGATCCACCTATCGAAGCGCTTCCGCTTTTCGTCTCTTGCTTTATAGAAGGTGATTCATTTAAATCGATCCCCTCGAATATCTTCGAAACTGTTTACGATACCGAAAAGTGTTTTTTTTAAATACTTTTATGTGAGTAATTTTTTGTACGTGGACGCGTAGAGGACATGAGGGTCAAATTTGTTTTTTTTTTGTATAATGTAATGGTATATTTTTTAATGCATTATATACAAATCTTTATTCCCTATTAAAAAATATGAGCTATTTATATAAAAAGCCAAAAGGTTAGGAGATATTTCAATCTCAATATAGCGAAATGGTATGTAATTTCGGTATGGCTTGTACCAATGACATCTAACATCTCATTCATGTACAGATAGTATGTCGAAAAATTTCGAAAGATATGCTAGAAAGAGTTGATAGGTCATTTAAAGACCGAGTAAATCTCTGCGTTCAAGCTGAAGGATGTACTAGAAATAACACGCTGTATCGACTAATGAATTCAAAAGTACATGATCTCATTTAACAAAATAAAATGGACAAAGGTTAGTAATATAAAGATATAACCTCTACGCGTCCACGCACAGGAAAAATTATATCAAATTATTTCCCCTTCGAAACCATTAAATTTTTATCTAAAAGATTCTTCGGTGTCATCAACAATTTCGAGGATATTTCCAGGCACTCATCTAATTGAATCACTGTATATGTATACATATAGTCATTTGAGTCGAAATGAACGAACGATTAATGCTGATCTGAATGTGACACGATGTCGGATTTTCTAATGAAGAGTAAAGTGGCAGGTTTTAAGGGGGGATCCTCAAATAAAACGCTTAAAACGACGTAATTTTTAAAGTTTTTTTTAAAAGAGACGATAAAATGAAAATTAATGAAATTTTTATTATATTGTTGCGTGGACGCGGCATGAATTCCGAATAAATAAGGGCAATATTAATAAAAAGGAAGAATTATTTATTTGAAGAGGAGGAGTACTTATCTTAACACGTCTTTTCTATTCTACAGTCGTATCACGACTCTACTCTGTCTCTGTTTTGGCGTTGTTACCAAAACGACGTCGCTAACCTGAAGTCTCTCGCTTTAACATTATACAATACGTGCTACCCATCGGGTAACATCTAACAATTATATGTTTAGCAATATTTTTAGATGCAAAAAAAATTGTCGTCACTGCCAAATAGTTTATTTATAAGTAGCAACAAAGCTGACCCTCTAAGGCCTCGGCGCCGGACTTCACAATTGGCGTGCAAGATTGCGCTTGCATTTTTTTGACTGAAATAGAAATACAACTTGTGTTACTTTTAATAAAAGATTTCGTCGTCGTTAAACATAAAAATTCAGTAAAAAGTGCAAAATTGAAAAAATAACAGGACTTAGAAAAAAACTCGATTTTTGCGGAAAAATTTTGCTTTAATTTTGCAACGAAAATGATTTAATTTGAACAAAATATTAAATAAGTAGGTTTACATAGAAGAAAATTTAGTCATCTATATGCATGTCAAAGGGCAATTCGATTGGTTGAATAGTTTATGAGTAATGTTGCACGCCAATTTGAAAAATGTGATTTTGAGAAGAACGCGTTTAAAGTTTCAAGTACGGAAAACTAACAAATTTCTTACACTCTCAGCACTTGTAGGCAAATCTGCTATTCTAGGCCCACAAAGCAAACCTTCTGCTTTCTTGTAAAAGCTTTGTTGTTCTATTTGTTGCTGTCTACGAGCTCTTCTAGCTTCCTTTGAGCTACTTTTAGTATGCCGCTCCTGTCGCGTCACCCGCTGCGCATGTTGGTTTTCGGCGTAAAACTAACATTGAGGTCCAATTTTTAAGTTTAGGGTATTAATTGTTTTTAAAATACCGTAATAGCCTTAATTAAAAATGCCGGCAGCAATGTAAGCGGCAATTTCTATTATTTTCGAGTCGGAATGCAGGTGCTTAGGAGCCAAACGCCCTACTGTAGAATTGAAATCCTCATTGGCGTTCTGTGTATGGCCGTCTAAGTACATTTCTAAAAGATCACTCCTCGACAAATCTTCATAAATTGGTAAGATATGCATAGGAGTAAACACGATGTCATCATTACTCGCAGTATACAATTTTCTTGGTGAAGCACTCTCACCTAGGGAAGCACTATCTTTTTCACAAAATTGATTTCCTTGGAAACGTCTTTTACGGCTTCGGGAAGAACGAGAACTACCCCCTTTACTGCCTTTTGGGTACATTTTGGCGCACGAAAATTTCTAAATACGCAGTACAAATTTCGGAGCACGACTGACTCGAGCAATAAAGCGATGCTATTCTCAGTCAGGTATACTAATGCTTACAAATATGTATACGCATAGATACAAATACATAGGCATACTATACATAGGTATAGGGATCGTCGAGTGTCCTATTGCATAAAAGGGACCGAGTCAAGAGGGGCCGAGCGAAGAGGCGCAGAGCCGATGGGTCAGCTCTAGCGCGCAGGTGTAATGTCCCCCATTTCAACTGCGAATTTCGCTCAGGCGCTTTAAGAATACATTTTTCAGATATTTTACTAACGATTTATGGAATAAATTTTTTTTCCATTTTTTGGTCCCGTTACTTGGGGATCCCCCCTTAATGGTTCTCGACTGCATCTGTAAAATAAACCAACGTCGAACGTGCCTTTTAAATATTTTAACACTCTTTTTGCGGCCACCCAATGTGTTGAATTGAAACATGATTTAAATTGGCTGAGGAAGCTGACAGCATACGCGATGTAGGGCCTCGTACAGACCACCAAGTACACAAGTGCACCAACTAGCTCCTGGTACGGCAGTTTCTCATCCGGTCCGGCATTGCCTGTGTTCGTATCGGCCTTTTTTAATGTGATGCCAAGTTCGATCGGCGTCGGAGCTGTTTTCGCATCGTTCATCCCGAATCGCTCCAGAATATCCCTTATGCATCTTGTCTGATTCAGCGCTATGCCGCCGCTGTGCCGAGAAATTTCGATTCGTAGGCAGTATTTCGCTTCGCCGAGGTCCTTGATTTCGAACTTACTCATCAGGTATAACTTGAGTCGTTCGATGTTCGGTAATTTCTTCGATACCACGAGGATATCGTACACATATATTACGATCATCATGGTGTCCTCGCCTTGGCCCGAGTAGAACACGCAAGGATGGAAAGAGGATTGTTGAAGCCCGTATTTCCTCAGTTCTTCGCACAACCTCTGATGCCAACTATGTCCGGCATGACGTAAACCGTATAGCGCCTTCTTCAAGAAACATACCTTGCCTCCGCGATTTAGCTTGCGCAGCATTTGTGACGCCTTTTTCTTGGTTTCGTCGCGTTTTGTTCTGTATTTAGTGATTTCTTCTAATATGTCCTCGGTGTACATCGACACTTCCATGAAAACTTCTTCTTAGAGGTCCCCATTCAAATACGCCGTGTCGACATCGAGCTGGTGTACGGTCATATTGTGTTGAGATGCGAGGGCCAACAGCATCCTAATTGATCCCATACGAGCAACGGGAGCGAAAGTCTCGCGGAAATCCACCCCAGGGCGTTGCGAGAAGCCCTTTGCGACAATACGTACTTTCCTTCTTAGTCTCGTGCCATCCTCGTTGTACTTATTTCGGAGTACTATCCGACTTCTAATGACTGTCCGGTCTTCCAGACGTTCTACGATTTCGCACGTACTTTTCCGGATGATCGACTTTATTTCGGAAACCATGGCCTGAGTCCATTCGTTCGACTCGGGACCTTGCCTCCCGTGTTTGGGCGAGATCTCTGCCAAAGCAACGAAATCGTCTCTCGCAGTTTCCTTGGATGTGCCCGCGTTCGGATCCGGAATGTTGGCGACCTGGTACAGTTTTCTGGGTCTCCCCCTGAATCCGGCCATGATCTTCCTCGGTCGCCCCAAGCCTCTTCTTGGTGGCTGATTCGTGGATATCGGGGTCTCAGTGTCGTGCGGTGCGAGATCCGCTTCCGGCTCGTCCGTAACAAGTCCATCTGAGTCTTCGTGCTCGCTCGGTTCTGGTGTTTTATTCACGTTCTGACCTGCGGAAATCCCAAGTGGAAATTCAATAATTTCGTGTGGAAACTCCTCCTTATCGATTGATATTGTGTGTTTTTCGCTGCTCGACGTCTTTCTGATGTCTTCCAGAAACTTCACGTCCCTGGCGATATCAACCTTTCTTTCCTCGGGGAGTCAGATTTGGTACGCCTTGAACTCGTCGCTGTAGCCGACAAATA